>NW_010423074.1:28655-37489 GCF_000710305.1 Buceros rhinoceros silvestris
TTTTTTTTTTTTTTTTTTTTTTTTGCCTCTCTGCTTGCAGATTCTCACAAACACAAAGATAAACACAAAGACCGAGAACACCGGCACAAAGAGCACAAGAAGGACAAGGAAAAAGACCGGGAAAAGTCCAAGCACAGTAATAGGTGAGGAAAAAGTCAATGAAGTCCTCATAGGCCAAAACACGGTTGCACATGCAGCCTTACAAGAATTGCTTTTATATATGGGGTTGGAATTGCTACCTTTTGAGTCTGGTTTGTGAGCGTAGGTGCTTTAAGCCTGACTGCTGTCATTCCATGCGTTTCCAGAGGGCTAGCAGAAGCTACATGTCTTACAAATGTGAGCCAGTACCGGTGTGTAAAAGGTGGTTGTAGCTTAGTGTTACTAAAGGCGTTGAAAGCTACTTTAACCCTACCCTCATGAAGGTTGATCAGTTTTGTTAGTAATCTTTTTTGTGCGTGATTCCAATTGCTTATCAGAAATGTGGAGCACTCGACCGCTGGAATAAACCTGCTGGTTTAGCGTAGGTGAACCTGAGGTGACTGCTCAGCCTCCTGACACCTCCAGACACCTTATAAGTGTCTGGCAAAAGGTGATTCCCCAGAATGATGGTGATGTCCTTGGCCTGCTCCCACAGAGGCTGAGTATCTCAACAGTGAGGTGACGCTATGAACTCCTGCTGGGTTAGGTGACAAATGCGGAAGGATCGTGTGCTGTTTTGTCTGAGGTGACCACACTGCACTGCCTCTATATGGGGAAGGTGTTTCCTGCTAGTCCCCTGCCATGTCATCCACACTGAACAAAACCACTTATTTACTGGGATGACCTGTAGCTCTGGAGGTGGTGGTGAGTTCCTTGGTTCGGTTGATAGCCCAGCCTAGGCTGTGAGCTGTGAGAACCTGCCTGTGCAGGCCTGTCCATGTGATTTGGTGTGATGGGGCAAAGGGCAAGTACGTCACACTCAGGGTGTTGCTCAGAAAAGCTTTTCTATTGTAACTCCTGAGGAGCAAGTGCCATGGAGCCTGCATAGATGATGAGACTGGGAAAAAACAGTCCTTGGAGGGTAAGTTTCTGATATGACACATGGTGAAGGGCAGATAGTGTTTATGCTATGGCCACAGAAGCATTATTAACTAATTGCTGTGGAACCGTGATAACAATCTAAAAATGAATATAAAAAGCTTGTGTTAACAATGATTTCTGTTAAAGTGTGGAAAGGAGGAGAGAGTCTGCTGAGCAGTGGGTTTGTTTTATTGGGGTCACACTTTATTTGAGGTTTCTGTGACCTTTTCAGATGTTACACAACCTTACTGTTCCAGAATATGTTTCTGCTGGTTTTTTGAAAGTAAATGGTTGACAGGGGAAAAAGAATCTAGGCTAAACAACTTGCAGCATTTACTGGCTTCCACAGGAAAGATTAAATGCTTTGGACATGTTGTTTTCACTCTACTCCCAAACCTGTATTGCCTTGATCTCTGATTTTCATTTTTCTGATCTTGGAGCATGCACCCCAGACCGGCTGTCTCACATTTCCAAATGTTCATGGCTTCACTTGGAAAACCATTCTCCTGCAATCCAAGCAAAGTACATCCTTTAGCGAGGAGTAATGTAAGCACCATCTTTACATTTCCAGCGTTCATGAATGATTTGACCTCCTTTGTGTAGGAGTTGGACATGGTCAGTGTATTTTTAACTGGAAGAACTAATTATGGCTTATAACTTGAAGTTGCGCGCTACTGATTGCATAAACAATAAATACCCAAACAATGGGAAGGAGATAAGAATGGCTAATGTGTTTTGAGAGGTGTAGCTCATGTGGTGATACATAATCCTGCTTTATCTTGAAGTAATTCCTTCCTCCCTGCAGTGTTGCCTTGCAATCCCTGTCTGGAAGGCATCACGTTTTCTAGGCGCTGCGCCCAAAGCTTCCAATCACTTTTGTTTATCTATCAGCACTTGTTTGTCCTGTGAGCACAATATACAACATCTTCAAGTCCCATGATAGGGTGCACCTATGTGGATGGCGTGACTGGGTGCACGTGTGTGAAGGGGTCTTGTTCAAGGCGTGTTTTGGGGAGAGATTACATGATACTGCGTTGCCCCTCAGGCCCCTGCACGAGGTGGGATGTCACTTCCCTGGGCTGAAGGCACCACTTACAAAGTTTTCCATAGTCTGTTTTCTGCCTTTCAGAACTGGGACCTTAAAAATTAATGTATTACAGTACTGAATCATGAGATCTGCTCTTGCAGGTGGTACTCAGGGAAGAAAAGATACGCCAACATGCGTGCGGTGCTGTGGTGGGATCGCTTCTTCAGGCATGCTCTGTAATCTTCACTGCCCTGATCGTACTCAGCTATGCACAGGGGACATGGCCTCTTGCTGTGTAAAGCCAGCTGACTCCTGAGACAAACAAGGAGATAGCCTTGCAGCTCACATCGTGGAGGTAGAGGGGGAGGAAGATCCGTGGTGAGCAGGGTGCTGCTGGAAGGACCTAACAGAGCATGTGCTTGTGGCTGGGTGACTGCCAAGTGTTCACATGGAGGTGTGAGTTCAAGGATGGCACAAGCCACTGGTGAGTTACGGGATAGGGCAGGAAAGGACTGAAGCAAGCTGAGTTCAGTTCAGGCTCCATGACTACAGTCACTGTACCAAAATACTTTCCTGGACAGAGCCAAGATGGAAGAAAGATCTGAATTTTAGGATGGCCTCTGTGACTGTCCTGTGTCTGTCACTATCACGCTGCTAAGCAGATGGGTTGCACTGGGGAGGGGGCATCTGATCTCTTTGCCTTATTTAACAGCTTTTAATTTTGCCAGCAGTGGTAGAGGAGGCAACTGCTTTGTGAGGAAATACTAGAGAATTGACCTCTTAGCTCATAACTGAGATAAAACAGAACAAAAGCAAAATTGTTCTTGGGGGAAGAAGAGTGAGGGCTCTGTGATTACCTGTGCTTCATTGTTTTGAACATCTTGGCTTAGCCCTTTGTTACAGAGCCATTCGAGGGGATGTTTCTAGGTCCAGTTTATTTTGATACTTGATTGTAATGGCCATCACAACTGAAAAACATTCCTCACGCGGAAGTGTAGATGGATCTGTGCTTCACATCACTGAAGTGCATTGTCATCTGTGCTTGCTGAAGAGGAATGCTTGCTGTCAAGCCATCCACTGCCTAGGCAAAGGCTTTTCTTGACACTGAGTTGGTAAGTGTCCATCTTCCCCGCTGTCAGCCAGTTGTGCTCACAAGCGCACTGAAAGATGTTGCATTTTTAGATTTTTAGCAAATAGGTTCCAAGCCCATGGAAACTTCTCACTCAGAAGATTCTTCACACAGTTTAGAACATGGTATTTCCAAGTCTTTCAAGTGTGCAGTTAGGAGAGTTTTTCTTGGTGACACACTTGGATCATCTTCACAGAAGAATTTTGAAGGAAAAAATCTGCCTATTTGTACTGAAGTTTCTCCTTTGGCAAGTGAAAAATAGCCATTACCCTGTTAGAAATTAAACAAAAAATTTCCAGGGTCACAAGAATATGGGGTTTTGCAGTGGCTTTTACCTGTATGGGGATTTTTTAAAGCACTTGATAAAAACCTGTCACCTGCTACTAAAATAGAAAATGAATCCTTCAGAAAAGTTTATCTTAGGTTAATAGAATTGCCTGTAAATCTTCAGAAAATCCATTCTGTGTTTGAGAAAAGCTGCTGCGTTACAGCACATCTTTTGCAGTCTCTTCGATAATTCCGAAAGAGGTTGAACAGTGCTTTAGCGGAAATCCAAACCGTTGTCATCATTGAAACTTGGGCTTGTACCTCCATGGTGTTTTATACGGAGTGTGAAGAGTCCCGTGATTGGGTTCTGAGAAGTGCAGTTCTACACCGGATGTTGTACACAGCTAAGAGCATTGTCTGGTTGTGTTGGAAGCAGATTGGTTTTATGTCTGTCTGTAATAGTTTGACAGTTTCATTTCCTGCTCTGTACTTAAAAAAGGCTTTTGAAATAAAACCTGCATTGAGAAGGCAGAGCTCCAGTGCAGGAGAATAAGTATTTCCTGTATCCAGACTTTGAAGGATCTAAACTGTCAGAGGAATACCTAAAATAGTTAATTTTGATTTAATATGGCAGAAGCGTGTGGAGTGGTATGTAGAACTTCGTAATTTTGCTTCTTACTTTCCTCCTCTCCCACTCACAAGATGACGCTTCTGCATCTTAACCACTTACAGCTGTAGTAAACTGGGAAAGAACATTTGTATGCCTCAGATCTTCTCTGTCACCCCTCAAGGAAGGAACATGCAAAGCCATATAAGAAAAATCCATATTGAAGAATAAATCCACATCACTCTCAAGCAATCTCTATCAAGCAAAGTGTTCTCTTTGGCTTGTTTTCCCAGCCCTGTTCTTCCCAATCCCCAAAGGAAAATCTAATACGCACCCGTTAAATAAAAACGTCAGTGGTTAAAAACTTAAAATGAAACAAATCTGATGTGGCAATGGGTTTCTGATCAGTGGGCGGCAAGCATTTCAAACGCGTAGATACGCAAAATAATGAAATAATGGGTCCTTTTAGGCCCAGCCTGGTTAGAGATGGGTTTAGAAGTGTTCGCAGTAACAAGTGTCTCTCCGCCAGGTGTCTTGGGCTTTGTGCATGGAGTGTGGGCTGCCAGGAGACTGAGGAGTGTGGAAATGGCTGTGACAGGGAGCGGGAGTAAAGAGGCTGCTCTCGCAGCACTGATCCGCGTTGTCGCTGTGACAAGCATCTGAGCCGCGGGAAGAAAACTCTTCTGTCAGATTGCACATTTCCTCCGTTTACTAAATCTCTTGTGATCACAGCTTGAGACGAGCAGAGCGTGGAGCACATAAGGGATTTGTAGACCTGATCTGCACTGGCATCTTCCGAGTTTATCATTTTGCTAGGAAAAACACAGATTCCAGGCGTTTGCTAGTTGTGAATGAAGATAAATTTCAGTTCAGGCTCGTTGCACGTCTCCTCTGATTCATTATGTGATCCCGAACTGCTGCGGATTGTGCGCACGGGGCAGGAAGAGGCAGGGATCCCTGACGTCAGGGAAAAAGCACTTTTTAAATAGATGTTCCCTAGCGTGGGCGGGTTTGGTTTTATTCCGCATTTGTGTGCACAGTTCACCCTGAGCAGCTTCCTACTGTGGAACTACCTTCTAGTAGTAAAAATTTTTGCTTTTTCATTTAGTAGAGTGCCTGATTCTCACACACCCATAGACCGTGCGTCTTAGCACTTGGCTCAGTGCATGAAGATTGTTCTACTTTCTAATGTTTTTATCAGCTGTTGATCAGTCCAGCTTTTTATCTTGCTCCCCTTGCTGAAGGCTTCATCTATTATCTGTGAAAACTGGTGAAAAGACTCCTTTCAACTCTGGGAAAAGTGGTTTCAGGTGGGTTTTTTATTGTGTATTGCTGAAATCCCAGCAGAACCATTGAGGCTCACGTGTTCATTCCCTCCAGCGCCGTATGAGAACCCTTCAACAGTGAGCATAAAATCCTGCAAGCCAGCGGAAGACTTGTCCTTCACCGGTGTGCCTCCTGTTTGGGAAAGCTCCCTGCACAGCCAGCCGTTCCCCAGTGTGCGTTAGTCTGAACACGATCACAGCTTTCCATTAACGCTGCGTGACGTCAGACGAGATGCGGGCTGCGTAGCCTATGCTCTGTCCCTATTGTGATTTCAGATTTCACTGAAATCACAGCTCCCTGTCATTTTACGCTTCAGTTGCGCCACAGCAGCTCCTGAGTAGGCAAGCAAAGCTCCGCTTGCAGCAGGCTCTGGCGCTTGCTAGTAGCAGATTCCCAGTCACGACCTAATTACAGCCGAGACCATGAGAGAGGGGAAATGAGAGACGCTTTAGATAAAGCATCCTTCCCAGCTTGTGGTTTTGAAGCTGGAATGGAAAGGGCCTGGGAAGGGATTATTAACGTACGGCGCTGGCACCTGAAGAATGCGGTGTTAAATTGCTGCAGAGCGGGGTGGTTTGCCAGGGGAAGCCGCGATCCGCACATCTGCCATTCTTTGGAAGCACTCTTCGGAAACGCTCGCCGCTTGTGACTTTCCCATGTGATCGCAGCCCGAACAGCTGCTGCCAGGTGCCTGCGCTCTCTCCCTCTCCTCCCTTGCGTCCTGCAGGCATCCTCCCAGGGAGATGCAGCCGTGCTTTCAAGGGAAGTGGCTTCTCCTGCATTTACCACTTCATATCCTTCAGCCCGAGCTCTCCAACGCCTTCAGGTGTTCTTGCTCACACTAAAGGTCTAAAGGAAAGACAGTAAGCCAGCAAAAGTAATAGAAAGCTCTAGTGCTTTGGGAGATGCTCTTGTACTCATCTGGCCTTGGTCTGAACTAAGCCAGTGCAGCTGTCTCTCTCTAGATGATGAAATCCCTGGTTCTGATTAATGTGGTGTCCTGCTGTACCTTGTTACCTTTAGAAAAAACAAAACCATGTGGTTCATCAGCACTGAGCACCCGTGGAGGTGTAAAACTCCCAAGTGCTGTTGCAGCAGTTCAGCTGGAATGGTCTGGGTGAAAAGGAAGATGTTACTTTGTCAGCAAGGCTGGGTATTTCTAAAACAGCGTTAGCAACTGTTTTATGATCCACTTGTCCTCTTTTCAGGCCAACTTGCACTGCAGCTTCCTTCTGTCATATGGGGGTTTTGCTGCCCTACTTCAGTGACTTCAGTCTGGCTGCTCGGCCAGAGTACGTGCAGGAAAGGTAACAAAGGAGCCACAGTCCTCTGGGAAATGGATTCAGGATGAAATTACCTGGGTGCATGTGGTCTTGAGACATTTTTGTTTGGTTGTGTTTCTTTAAGGAAAAGTGGGGGGGGGGGTTCAGGGTTGGGGTTTTTTTTTCCGTTTTGAGACTGCCAGGAAGTCAGACTTCTGATCTTGAAATTGTTCCCAGTCCCTCCTAATAACAGCTTTGGGGTTGTCTGGAAGTAGCTTTCTGATAGAAGGCTGAAACTTGTTCTTCAGGGTAAGGATGGCATCCTGTTGCCTTCGCTTCTCTTTGGAGATTAGTGTCGTGGTTGAGTTGTGTTCCTAGAGGCTCACATAAGTATCTGAGCCTGAGGAAAGACCAAAGCAGCTCAGCCTGCTGACTGGAGTTAGTATCTGAGCAACTTGCTTTGCTTTTGGAGGAAAAAAAAAAAGTTACTCTTTTCAGGGTTGTTGTCTGAGGCTTTTGTTTACCAGCCTGTATCCAAATGAGCTTTTCTAGGAGCTGCAGGTTTCAGGCCCTCTCAGGGAAGAGGGACACGTGCGTTCATCACTGCGCAGGTCAGAACATTTTGGACTGAGTCTTTGAAGTCAGAGCAGCAGTCCAGTGTCTAGAAACACGTAGGACTGACAAGCAGTCTACTTACAGAGGAAGGAAAGAAATTTGTGCTCTTTTTTTTTACATCGGAGCAAGCAGCAGATTTTTATCTGGGGAGTTTCTTCCAGTCCCATAGCAGAAGGAGCAGCAAGCAGGATTTCAGGGCTGAGCCACAAATACTGTTGTTTTGAAAATGAAGCTGCAGAGTGAAGCTGGAGGCAGTGTTCCTGGGTTATCTGAACCCACATTGCCTTCATGAGAAATCTACTGCTTGCTGCAGAGCAAAGGGGAAGGATAGTCTTGTGATTAAAAAATAAAAATAAAATAAAAAACCAAAACAACTGAGTCAGGAATCCAGACTTGTTGATTGTGACTGCAGTGATGAAAAATCTTAGCTTTAGATCAGAGTGCTTACCAGCTTTCCAATGGTGGCCGCTACTTTCTTCCAAGGGAGGTGCCACTTGTTCTTCTAATGAAGCAAGCAGAAGTTTTTTTAGCACTGTTTTTATCCCAGCCCTACACTGTAAGCATTCAACATGCATAAAAATCGTCACTGCTTCCGTGGGCCAGAAGGATTTGCTGTCTTTTTCAATATTAGCTTTACAGATGTAGACTGTCATCTATTAATTTGCTTTTATTCACATTTTGTGTACATCCCAGCCTCTACCAGTCACATGCTGGAAGCTGGTGCTTTTGGCTGCTAGTGAATGTGAGTGTGGACCTTTGGAGAACTTAAACTCTTTTTCTTAAGGAGCAGACGCTGCCATGAGCTCTGCTTTAGAGAGCTAACTCCTTCGACTGCAGTGTGTACCTGCTTTGAAGATGCAAATTGTTGTCTGACTAAACCATGTTGTTTCAGGTAGCATTTAAATACTAAATAAGAACAAGAAAGAGTCAGAAAATAGACAGGAGCAGATTTGCAGAGAACAAAATGGGTCTAAGCCTTGTGTGTTTGCTCATTATGGATTTTCCTGTAGGATGATACAGCTTTGTAATTGTAAAATCTAAATCTTTGGCAAATGAGGTACTGAGCATACAGATAACAGCAAAAGGTATGAAGGCAAAATTTCTGGTACTTCCTGAGTTTAAAAATGATGAATAACATGTGTGTGTGTGGTTTTGCTTTCAGTCAGTCAACGAATCTAGTTGGAACAAAGGAAAATTAAATCTCTCTTGAGTCTGAGACATGGTGATGAATGAACAAGGCAGAGAAGCTGGGGTGTCAGGTCTGGCAGGAGCAGCAGGCGTGCGGTGGGTTTCCAAGATCCAGTGTCAGGGCGTTCTGCGTACGTACCCACATGTCCTGATCACAGTGTACATAACACGATCTGCCGGGTAAGAATAGTCTGCAGTTGTTGAATCGGCACCCTCAGGCGACATGTGGTGCTGTGTGTCTATCTGCAAGAATTTCTGGAGTGCCAGTTGCCTTTTAACGTTTAGATACTCTGTTGGTTTTATGTGGAGTATAAAGAGGGTGCCAGAGCGTTAAAATGAAACTGGTTTCGCTTC
>NW_010423074.1:37677-49147 GCF_000710305.1 Buceros rhinoceros silvestris
GTGAATATGCTGCTTTCCTTCCGAGATTGGTTTTCATGCTTCAGCTGTTTGGGCTTGGAAGGCCAGTGTGTATGTATTGGAGTGTGTACAGCCCTGAGCTTGAATAATTTAGACCTTTTGCGTGTTGAGGTCCATCTCTGCTAGGGTTACATGAGGTGCTGATGCTCTCCACGTTGGCAGCTCTACAGCTGGGTGTGGGCTGGCGTATTTGTGACTGTGGTTGCCTTCCTCTTAATTGCTCACGGGCTTTATAGGAGCTGGTTAATGTGCTGCGTGTTTTCTGTAGCCATCAAACATCAACCCTTTTGCAGTCTGTTTTGATGGTGGAAAGAAGACTGGAAGTGTTTGTCATTTTTATAAATGACAAACTGGCGTTCCAGGCTTGCTTTTTTCAGGGCTGTGATCCCCCAGGTCAGTTTGGGCTCTCTCTTGAGCGTACAAATAACTGAAATAAAGAGGTTTCCTGTTTCTAGTGAAGCTTTGCATTATGTTGTGCAGTCCTAAGGAGGAGCAGCGTGTGTCCCAGCGAGCAGTACTGGTGGGCATTGGGTGCTGAGGAAGGAGGAGTGTGAACCGCCAACGTGACGGAGGCGCTTTGCTTGGTGCCAAACCGTGCCCAGTAAAAGAGAGCCCGATTCCCACTGTGCCTTTGGCGTGCTTAAGCTCAGGGTGACCTCAGAGTCCATCCAAGTTATAAATGTGTATTGAAAGCCTGTCGAATTGACAAGCTTGCTACTTGGCTTTCCACAACACTGCTGCTAATTCTCGTGGGCAGTTCTTGCAACTTCTATCATGAGTCTCCTGAGAGCATTCTCCTCACTTTCTGGTTCAAAGAGTCAGGTAATTCTGTGACAAAACTCGTTTTCATTTGAAAACTGCCATGTGTCTTCCTGGTTGATAAGAAAAACTTGAAAATGTGATCCAAATGTCTCAGAAATCAGAATGGGGTAGAAACAGAATAAGAAAACATTTTCTTTTCCTTGGGGGTGTTTTTTTTTTTTCCTCTGTTCTGACTTAAGAATTGGGTTTATTTAAATTCTCAATACTGTTATCTGTAGCCCCAGACTCTTGAGTAGAGCAGATTCTCACTTTGAAAGACCGTTGGCGAGTTCTCATGCTGTGTGGCAGGGTCAGCTGAGCCAAGTGGAGCTGGGCTGACCTTGATGGTGAGGTGCAGTAGACAAAACAGCTCTGACTGAGGCCTGCAACATTATTCCTGCCTTTCTGTTTGACTTTGCGTAAACACAAGGACATTGCATATCCTGTTTGCTCTGGTTTTCCCATCTGTTTGGGAATAATAGAGATCAGCGGTTTTCTCTTGAAGTTCCAGAGATGAGAGCTGGTACAATGACAAACTGTTGTCTGAGCAAAAGCTGACACGGACATTGACAGGCTCTGTTCCAGTGACTGTTTACGTGGCCTAGGAAAAAGTGGAAAAGCAGAGACAGTGGAAATTGAACCTAAAGTGTTGAGCTTTGAGTGTATCGGCTGAGGATTTCCTCAGCAATCCAGGCTGACGGGGTTTTTCCTAAAGTGGAGCGCTTGGCAGCTGTGGTTTTGTGCTGTGTTCCGTTCCTGTTCCTTTTCCTCCTGAGGAGAGTGGGTGACATGTGACAGGAGACTGTGGTGGATCTTCCTGTTGAGATGATCCTCATTTTGTAGGGTCTCTTACCACCCAAAGCTGTGACTCTGCACTGCTGTAAGTTGTCTGATTAGTCAAATCTCTCCGTGGTCCCCTCTGCAAACATACACTTTTGTCTTGCAGTGAGCACAAAGATTCCTCGGAAAAGAAACACAAAGACAAGGAGAAAACCAAACACAAAGATGGCAGCTCAGAGAAACACAAAGACAAACACAAAGATAAAGACAAGGAGAAGAGAAAGGAAGAGAAGGTAGGTGTCTCCTGCAGGAGAGACAAGAGGATGGTTCTGGTTTATGCTACTGAATGGCACAAACTCAGTGGGTTAGATGTAGGTTTTATTTCCAAGTTTTTGTCAACCTGGAGACAATAATCCCAACACTAACACAGAGACTTTGTTTGTGGAGTGCTAGATAGGAACTTGGAAGGGCTTTATCTGCATGTATTGTGAATGGAAACAGTTCCTCAGCGGAGCTGCATCCACTGGCTCCGCCTTTTTTCCTATGTTACTTTTCACTTTGCCAAGCTTAGATTCAGAGGCAAGGGTGAAAAATCTGTTACGATCATGTTCTTTCTGCACAAGGACAAACTATACACATAACAATCTATTGAAGAAATTGGAGGGCCAGAAAATACTGAATTGGCTAAGACTTCCAGAAAAAGTTGCCACTTCTTGTTGTGTAATGAAGGTCACTAAAGGATACAGGGGATGAAAGTACAGTCGCAGTGTCCTCTGGTACCTTCTGCAAGTTACATAGCCTGCCTGTGTTGCTTGTTGGAAAGACATAAGATGCTCTGGCCAGTGCTAATCAGCTTCTACTTTTTATGTTTTTCAGATGAAATCATCTTCTGGTGATATAAAAATAAAGAAGGAAAAGGAAAATGGTTTCTCCAGGTAAAGAACCAAGTCTATGATCTGCCACAAGTAGCAGTTTTCTTTGGTGTTTAGTGTTTGATTCCTCTCACTTGGTCTTGAGATGAAATTGAAAGGGTTTTGACCTCTTCAGATGTTAGATTGATCTCGGTTACAGGATTTGGTAATTGATCTGTTTACCTAGTAACTGGAGACGGCTGTCGAATACCTGGTGCATTTAGAATTGTTTGGGTTGTAAAGGACCTTTAAGATCATTGAGTCTAACATACTGGGTTTGTCCAAGTACTAAATAGTTGGATTCTGCTGAGGACAGATTGAACTGTGGAAACATTGGTAGCTGGAGTTGAAAGAACTTCTGTTGTAAAATTGGTACTTGAGCCCTGCAGGCTGCTTCCTGGAGACAGGGCCTTGTAAAGACAAATCCAGGGTGCCTCTGAGTGTCCCTTCAGTAAGTGACTACAGCCTCAAGTCTCTGCAGGGGAGTTTCAAGTAATGAAGGTGCTCGTGTAAAATCAGAAGTGCCTTCAGAAACCGCCTAGATGCGCTAGTATGTAGATTCCTGCTAATAATGGAGCCTCCAGGACTGAGGTGCTGGATCAGTCACCGCTAAGTAGTCTTACTAAAAACCTGAAGTGAGCAGTTGATAGGAGAGTATTTTTTAATAGCCGAGCAACTATCATCTCTTGTAACTTGTTTAAATCCAGCCAATTGTTATTTTTAAGGTGGTAAATCTGGTCCACAGATTTACTGGAGGTCCATGGTATGGTGGATGCACATGTTGGTCTCCGTTAGTCAAGAAAACTTTCCGTCATGTGTCCAGTTCCATGAGCCCCAGACAAAATCCTTCCAGTCTCACCGTGTTCTGTGGCTGCAGAGGTTGGGAGAAGACACCTGTTAGTCTCTTAGTTACTCTTGGCATGTTTTGAATGTTCCCTCTTGACAGGAGCTCTCCATCCCCTGGCTCCTTGCTCCTGTTCAGAAGTGCAGTCGGTGGCTGTGCTTGGCATGGGGCGCAGGCGCCCTCTCCAGGCCCTTCTGGGGATGCTCTGGACGTAGAAAGGGATGACATTTAGGTGTTTCATGGTGGAGGAGACTGTTAATAATAACTCTTTCTAGCCTCTGCTGTTCAGCAGAATTGCACATGTGCTAATTTCACCAGGGACATTGGGTGTTCTTGCATCCTCTTTAGGTCCAGGAGCACTTTTTCTGTGTGTTTGAGGAAAGCCTGGAGGAGCCATCACAATCGTGTCTTCTTCAGGGCTAAAAGCTGGCTAAGAGTAAAAGAATTATTTTCTTTTTTTCCTGATGAAATGTTCTTTTACAATTTCGCCAGAGAAAAATGTCCTCACTCAGATGGTTTTGATTTTCTTCCTTAAGACTTGGTAGGAAGAGCAATGTTACAGTCTTGGAAACAATGCAAGCCGAGGTTCAGCTTGGTCATACAGCCGCTTTGTTTTAATATAATCGCACTTTATTTCCCACTATTACAAAATGTTGCGGAATATTTCAGTGTGAAAATAGACTAGGTAAAATTCCTAGCGAATTAGAAACAGCAGATCTAGATTTCTGCCTGGAAGGGAGAACAAATTAAATGGGACAAGTACCTCTTTTTCCATAGATGTTTTGCAGCTCTCTGCATGCTGCAGACTGGCGTGTTAGTTACTCGTAGGCGATGCCATGGAAATGGCTTCTTACAGCAGCGCGGACGGATGGATCTTTCCCCCGAGTTGAATCTGCCAGCACTGCAGTGGCTTTACAGCTGCGAAGGAGCAAACTGCCTTGTTCTGCTTCATGGATGCGTTACCAGCTAAAATAAGACTCCGGAATGCCTCTTGCTGACTGTGATCTACAAAGCAGAATGCTGCCTTTTTTTTCCTTTTTTCTCCCACTCCATCCGATTGCAAAATCTGCATGTTGACTTGGAAACTGAGTCAGTTGGATGTAGAATTGCTGATGGAATATGAATGGGAAAGCCCAAGATGGCACGTGTATGGTTTCTACCCGAGTGGAGCAGCATTAAGTGCTTTGAAACATAATTTTGGACTCTGAGATGTCTTTTTCTTTATGAAGATAAGTGAAATGCTTTTGTGAAATCTAGAAATAACGAGTTTGTTTAAAGGGGCTCATACTATATTTTTTCTATCTTATTATGGATGTTTTGCGACGTTATGGCTGAAAGCATTGAGCCTGACTTAATATTTGTGGTCTGTTGAAAGAGACAGGATTGTTTGCTTGCCGCAGTTTGGACAGTGAAAAAAGACCAATCAGTTTAACTTTGCCAAATCTTTGTTTCCTTTTCTGGCTTTCACAAGCCTCAGTATTTAGTTGGCAGAAGATTCAGGGGAATAGATTTTCAGTCTTTGTTTAGTTGATAATCTTTTTCTCTCTGTCCTCTACATGACTGCCCACGTGCGTGCCTTTCGCTTTTGTTTTAAGTATATTTGGAAGTGCTGGAAGCTACAGTTGTTTTTACTCAAAACCTCAGAGAAACACAGTGAAATCCAAGCAGTTGAAATTGATACTGATGTTGCTTGAGAAATGGCAAATGCCTAGAGAGACACTGAACAAGTCCCTGTGTGCTGTCTGGATATTCAGAGAACGACATGCCTCGGGTCTTTGGGGTCTTAAGGTGACAGCCTGTTCCAGGATGGGAAGACAAGCCCATTTTGCGTACGGTCATTTCTTAAAACTGAGTTGTTGCTGGTTTCCAAGGAACTTTCTCTTTGAGGTTAGAACCACCTTTCTTTACTTCTTTTTGTAGTCCACCACGTATTAAAGATGAGCCAGATGATGACGGGTTTTATGCGTCTCCTAAAGAGGACTCCAAACCCCTGAAGAGACCCCGAGAAGATGATGAGTAAGTGGCATGGGTGCTGGATGGACTTGGATGTTTGCCTTGAATTTTAGAAAGGTAACATTGAGGAAGCAGGTGGGGTGTCAGGTCATCAGCACAAGCTTGTTCATGTGAGTGACCAGCAGTCTGAGACCAGATCCTTAATGCTGTTACAAGTCCTCTGGGCAGGGCAAGGATAGTGTTTGTGGTGTCCAAGGCAAAATTCCACTGCTTGCTTCTGCAGATGTTGCTGTGAAACATTGCAGAGCTAGTAAATAAAACAGAAAAAACCCAGAAGGCAGGTAAAGAACAGACCAGTGAAGATTGTAGAACATAAATGTGAGCAAGTGCAGTATTAATGCTGGCAAAGTGGCTGCAGTGGTTCTGTTGAGTGAGGAGATGACTGCCTAAGAGGGGGAAAATGCCCTGTCAGCCTGTTCGGGATGGGGGGAGGTTTGCCTGCGTTGCTTGGCACAATTCACCCACAGTCTAAATACATCATGAGTTGTGCTGAGGGGTTTTTTCTCAATCAAAAGAAAGATACACATGATGTTTGTCTGATAGTAGCCTACCCAGTAAAATAAAAGTCCAGTTACGTCACACTGATCTGTCACCATTGTTGTGCACCCAGCTCTTGAGATGGTGCAGGCTGCAGTTAGAGGGTTAGAAGGGTTTAACCATGGTGGCATTCTGTCCTGACGTGGCATTTCTCAGCTTCCAAGAGAGATGGTGTGACGTCTTCTCTTTTGGTAATCATTTGCTGCCTTCTGTAAAGTTTTTGAGACCTCCCATCTTCTGTCTGCAGTGGAAAGATTAAGAATTTGCCAGGAGTCAATTTTGCTATTATTTGAACTAGTGGGGGGTGCAAAAAGAGCCTGTTGGGCAGATCCCAAACTGCTGCTGGGAAAAGGAGTTGGGGGTAGAACATGCCACTAAGCTTTTGCCCATTTATCCCATCCCATGTAATCCCTGGGAGGCTACTAATGCTTTTGAATCAATTCTTCATCAAGAAAGATTTTTTTCCTTCAGCAGTCAGAAACTTGTGGAGAGATGTTGATAGTGACAGCTTATGGGTTTGGGGGTTCATAGTCTGGTTTGCTGGATTGGGATCATTCAGTCTTCCAAGAGAGTGGACGTAAAATTATATTCTTTAGAAATTAAACATGCCAGAAATACTGTGAATTTGTACACATAAGCTTTGTATATGGATGACTTCTCGTTACGTTCCTGTGCTGGAGCATGGATTGTTTTCATCAGCTAGTCTGTCCGTTCTTACAGTGCTGAGTACAAACCCAAGAAAATCAAAACAGAAGACATCAAGAAAGCAAAGAAAAGGAAACCAGAGGAAGAAGAGGTAACGTGAAAGACTAGTTTTATTTCTGTGATCAAGAAAAGCAAGGCTGACATTGTGCTGTTGAATTATGTAGAGCGGGGGATTCTGATTGAAGGGTCAGTAGGCAGGGGCCTGCACATGGTAGATCCCCACCTACAATGCAGGTTGACTTGTTTGAGACATAAAAAAAGTCAGGAAAACTTTCCTACTCTTAAAACAGTGGACAGAGGGGATGCCTCCAGGACATGAACTCCTAGCCTGTTCCAGGCAATTCACAGTCCTGGTAAGCAGCTCACAGAGGCTAGAGGAGCCTTACTAACAACATCTGGTAATTGCACAGATGAAGTAGCACAGTTCAGAAGCAGAGGAGATGAACCAAGATCAGCTGCTAGAAAATGCTTAAAGCTTTTAGATGAAGCCAAAGGTGGAAATTTCCTTGGAGAAGGACTTGGTGAGGTTAGCTGTATTTTGAGGCTAATGAACTATGTTTCGCATCTAGCGAAGATACCCTTGTAAGGCGCACATTACAAGGACCTCCTGGCCGCACGGTTAATTCCCAAATTCGTCGGAAGTCTCTCTATAGTGACTATATACTGGTACGTTCCCAGAAGCCCAGAATCCACCTCACAGTGGTGTAAGTGTGCTCTGAGGCATTCGCAGGACTAGAGAGGAGGGTGTTCCTGTGACTAAGAAATCATGTTACTATGGTCCAGCCTTGCTGCTTATCAGGTGAGGCAGAACAACAGGCTGTGTGTGCACTTCACATGTCCCAAGTGTAAAGTAAAAAGAATTTGGCTTAAATGTGAGACCATCAGCAGACTTTGACTTAAATGTTCTCTTAGATCATCCTATTATGTAGTGAGGCCGGTTGTTTGTGGTCAAACTTATATACCACAAGAGACGCTTTTTAGTTTTAAACCAGTAGCTTGTTCTAACAGCTTCTTATCTTCTTTTGCAGGACAGCAAAGCAAAGAAAGCCAAGAGCAAAGATAAGAAAGTCCCTGAAGCGGACAAGAGAAAGAAGCCGAAAAAAGAAGAGGAGCAAAAATGGAAATGGTAAGAAATACAGGGGTTTTGTGGGGTGGTTTGTTTTTTTTTTTTTCCTCATCTGTAGAATGTAGAGGCTGCCTACAGTGATCAGATTCCAGTGTTCTTGTGGCCTGAACCTGCTCCTTGCTGACACTCTTCAGAGCTGTATGAAAATTGTAGGCTTGGGGCTACCAGCAGACATAGATAAGTGTGTGCTGATGTATTAACTCATATTCTAGGAGATCTTATCTGTGTTATACAGAGGGTACAGCAGGAGTGGGTGTCCTCATTTTATTGTAGCTAGATGTCAGCTGCATGCCTCTCAAACCTGCTTCTGGCTCCGGCACAAAAATTTAAGTTGGTCAAGGGACCAGTTAAGATCGGGCTGTTTGGAAAACAAATTTTAAAAATAAGTCTTGAATGGAAAGCACTTTCTCTCCTGCCCAGGCTCCTAAACATTGCTGAGCAACTGAAGTGTTTTCACGCAATCTTAAAATGTTTTAGAACCTTTTTTAAATAATTCTGAACGTTGGGGTTCACTTGAAAGACAGGCCCATGCTGCATCACTAGTGCTCTGAGCAGGAAACTTGCTGGATGTTTTTTAACTGTCCACAGTCATTTAAGCTGTTGTTATTGCTAGACTGGAGGAGCTATTAGTTGTGTGTTTTGCAGATTGGGCCTTAGTACTTCTCTAAGTTAATGCACGTGTAGTTTTCAGAGGCGTGTGTGTTTTCTGCACTCCTGTGATCTCCTGTATTGGATTTTTATGACCTTTTGGGGATGATGTTTCCGTGAGCGGTTGTTTTTTTTTTTTCTCAGATCGTTCAGCTATTTGTAATAGACCTGTAGCATTGGGGAATGCTTTTGCAGTCATCTTCAATCCTTTCAGGTTCAGACGTTTACCCCTTTATTGTCACTCTTATTGATTCACCTTTAAAAAGAAAAATTCTTCTGTAGTGTTTATAGTCTTTGATTGTCACAGCTTCCTCAGAAAATCAGCGCTTACGTATTTTTTTTCATTCTCTCTTTGGTTTTGAGAGCCCTCCCCAAAACTATCCTTTTTTTTTTTTCCTCCGAGCTGTCCACTTTTTTCTCAATCCCTTTGACAACAGATTTTTAATGTGCTTTGACATTAACAAACTACAGGGACTGGAAGCAGTAGGGAGCTACTGAAGGTGACTTTAAACCTTAACGATCTGTTGGGTTTTTGGCTTTGTCTCAGCTGCCCTTGCTGGTTCTGTCTAACTTAGTATTCTGTTATCAAAGCTGCCTTTTCCTGTCATCTCTATCCTGCAGCAGCAAACCTTTGCTGGAAAGCTGTGCTGTTCTCTCCTCACCTGCCTGGGCAGCACAGCCCCGGGTAGCTGTGTTAAGCTCTGCCATTTGTGCTTACTGCTGAGTGAGGAAAACTGCTGTGAAAAGCATGTTTTGCAAAATCTGGCAGTAGGTATACTGCAATCTTCTGCTGATGTTCCTGGCACCCATCTGCAGCTGTGTATGGCACATCTTTGCTGGACAGGGTTTCGTCTGCACTTCAACTGCGTCTCTTAAGGGCATTTTATGTTCCATCTGAGCCAATTTTCAGAACATCTGATACCTTTTTTTGGTTGTTGCCTCAAATGCTTGCTGCCTCGAGCATTTTCATCCTCACTTGTGTGAAAACTTGATGCTAGACCTTCCCAAGGCATTGGCCTCGTTCATCACCACGTGGAGCTCTTTTAGAGGTCATTGTCACACCCCGTCAGCGTGAGAAATATGTGATCCAGAAGCATACCTTGTGAGCACTTCTCCCACCATGGTTTATAGCAAGTTCAGTTCCTTGAAATAACATATCCTTGAGGATTTTTCCTAAAAATCCTTTCTATCTCATTCCACTTGAAAGACCCTCCCCAGCTCTGCCTTCCTGAGGCACCCTGGTATTCTCAGACAGGTTTGATACAGGGTTTAATCAAGGAACTCGTGTGACTGATTCACACAGTTTCTGCTGAAATCAGTAAAGCAGCTTTTCTAATAGGCAGCATTCCCCTTGCTCCCACACAGTCATTTGTAGAACATTCCTTTAGGACCAGGAGCTACCTTGGGCTTGTCTTGTTTAAAACTGAAGGAGAATGTAAAGTTGGCTGACCTCAGGAGGCTCAGTTCTACCTTTTGTCTTAATGCTTATGCATGAGGTTAGAAAGGTGGAGGTGGGACTGGAAATGGTTTGTGATATTTTGTGGCAAAGTTCCTGGTAGCTTTTGGTTTAGGAACTACCCTGTGATTCCCCTGCTTCCTTGTAGCCATCCCAAAAGGCACCGTGTGCTTCAGCAGCTATTTGAGGTAGTACCTTCCTAGTACTCCTTTTGCATGAGTCCTTTGGGAGATACCAGAAATGGGTAAAGGAATAAAACTTCTCGTCAAGAGAAAACCAGAGTGATGAATCTTAAAAAGCCCCAACTGAAAAACGAGAATGACAAACCTCTCCTGTAAAGTAGTAGCTGCTGTGAACAATTGTGTCAGAGAGGATAAGCTTGTTCTGGCTGGGAGGAGAGGTGAATGCTTTACATTTATTTTGCTGGAAGGAGCTTCTGGGTGGAAGAACCTAGGCCTATGTTTGACAAAACATTTAGATTTGTAGCTTCTAATTAATTTTAAAAAAACGATCATTAGGAATGTAAATGTTTGGGATCTAGACTTCAAATGTCAATATTAGTCTCTTGCATCCACATAGTTTACTCAAGCCAGGGACTGAAATCTGACATGCAAGATTTGTACTGGTAGCTGGGATTGTGCCCTGTGCTGTCACGGTGCTTCTGAGGAGAAGTCAGGTGGAGTGCTGTGGTCAACAACGGTGCCTTTCGATCTGCAGCTAAGCGCTGTGTCCCATACAATTGCTGGCGTTCCTAAATTACTGATGCACAGGCACCAGAGAAGCATTTTGAGTGTCCTCTAGCAGCAGCTCTCTCTTTGTGCAGTGCTTGTCTTCTGAGCAGTGACCCTGTTACCTCCTTAGGGATGAAGTGATCTGTGGGTCTGTGCTCACACTTCCTGAGGTGCATGCAGCACACACACGTCTCTCAGCTGCCAGTGCGCCCAGAATGTTCCATAGGGCTGACACGAGAGGGAAGCTTAAACTCTTTTTTTTTTTAATTGTCATGGCTGCTCAACAAAGTTGTCTGGACTGCTGTGACGGGTTAATGGTCTTGCAGTTGATGAATCACTGAGGTAAAATAGCCTTTCTCAGCAGGCAGTCCCGTGCCAGCAGCGTGTAGCAGTAATGTTTTGGTAATCGTGAAAGGCTTGTGGAGGGAAGGGGAGGAGTGAGCAGTCGGTGGCTTGGGCACAGGGTGATGGGAACTGGGGGGAGGATACTGGCCTGGCGGGACCCCTTTTCTCTGTGGATGAATTGCAGACCCAGTTCAGTTGGAATGTGGGATTGGTGGTCCCTGCTGTGCTGTGTCGTGATACCTACTGCATCACTTGCAAAACGTTTTTATAGAGGTGCTTTAAGGCAAGTTTGCAATTTCCCTGTGCTACTCTGTTTTTCCTCAATTTTGCTTTTCCTACCCAAAGAACTGGAGTAGATTTAAAATGACCAAGCAGGTTTCATTCTTTCTCATCTGAGCAGGTTTGTTCTCATTTAGGTTGTAAATGAACATCTGTTTCTTTTATCTCGACCCTTAATGGCAGACTTGTCCACATCCGAAAGCAGCAGCATAATGTACCACGATTGTTCGGCTTTGCTGAGCAAGCACCCAGGGCCTGCTGTTAGATCACAGCAGA
>NW_010423074.1:49360-66134 GCF_000710305.1 Buceros rhinoceros silvestris
CTCTAGTGTGGCGTGATCTGAGCTGCCGTACAAGACTGAATCCTTTATTTTCTTAAGTTCTAAGCTTTTCGAACTGTCCAACTGTAATTTTTGTGAAGAGCAGCGAGAGGTGAGGACTATGGTGTCCTAAGATAAGCTGCGACCCAAGGTGTTCTGTTCACAGACATGGCTGTGCTTTTTAAAAGATTAAAAAAAGGAGGAGGGAGAGAGACAATAACTGGTGACACTGCACTGAATATTTGCCTGGCAAAGCAGTGATTGCTCACTGCTTTTCTTTGGCATACTGTTATACCCACATACTGTTATACCCACAGAGTAATAAAATTAAGATTAGGAGCTTCAAATTGTATTGGTTCATATTTCTCTCTTGAAGGTGGGAAGAAGAGCGCTACCCTGAAGGCATTAAATGGAAGTTCCTAGAGCACAAAGGTCCTGTATTTGCTCCACCATATGAACCTCTGCCTGAAAATGTCAAGTTTTATTATGATGGTGAGTTAATCTGTGTTTCCACTTGCTGGGAAGAGAAATAAACATTCTCAGAGTATTGTGGCGTTCTTCTGGGGACTGAAGATATGGGGAGGTGGGTTTGTTTTAGTGGTTAGCTTAGAAGTTCCTCAGCTGCCAAGTGAAGGAAGGATCTGTGGAAGTAAAGGAACAGCCTGATGAATTCTGCTGACTGAGCTGACATGGAGATGAACTTGTTCTCATTCTGTTACGGTGGTAAATCTCTTGGGTTACTTAACTATGAGAGTGTCTCAGGCTGAGAGCAGCAGTGTATCACCAGCAGAGTACGTAATTATAGCCACTTCATTACTGGTCACCTTTAGGTTTGCTCTATTTTTTTTAACCCTATGAATTGCAGCTTCCATCATCTGTGATGAAATTCATGGGCATTTGGTGGCATGAGCAGAATAAAAGACAATTGAATTTTGGTACAGATGATTAGGATCTTGTAGGAATGCATGGGATGACCCTGGCCCCAAGGACACAGCCCACTGGTGTAAGTCACGGGCCCACTCCCTCACCATTGTGTGTGGTAGAACTAATTGGTGTGGATTCCAGTGTGCTGGGCTGACTGGTTGTTAGAGGCTCATGTGGAAGGGATTATGTGATGTGATGCCTGCCGGAGACTGGACTTGATGACCCGTGTGTTTCCTTTTAGTCCTTTAGTCATGTGAGATGAAGGATCAAATTAACCCAGGATTGAATTAAGTGGAGGCATTTGAATGGATGAAAACGTAATTTTTGGTGAAGGGGACATCTGCATGTGGAACCCTTCCAGGAGCAACGTGCTGTTTCCATGTGACATGACAGTGTTTTTAAATACTAATAGGTGGCAATCATGTTCAGCAGCAGTGTAGTGACAGAAACATGCTGCATCCTGTTAAGGGCTGTCTCCAAGCAGTAGTGAGTGACCAGGGATGTCTGCAGACTTCCTTCATAGGGTTTGATGAGAACTCCCTGCAAAGTTGGGAATTTTTTTTCCTCTGAAGAATGTGTGCTATCTTGTGCTGAAGAGAGAAGTGGGGGGGAATCGTGCTATAGCCATCCCTTTGGTGCAGGCAGCAAGAAGCTCCTCTGCTATCTAGCCATCTATTTCACCAAACATCTAACAATTGCAGGGATTTTTGCAACCTCTGTCGTGGCAGAAATTCAATAGCCTCAACAGTTACGGGGTGGGCAGGGGGGTCTGGCAAATAAAGCAATCACATAAGCATTCCTTGAGAAGCGAGGCAAAAATCCGCGGTCTGATCTACGCAGCAGCTGCTGAGAGCCACTCTCTGTGCTCACGAGGCATGGTCTAATTTCAAGATGAGCGGGGGATGATTTGTAGAGCCCAGTAACTGCGCTGTGGCTGGCCAGCGGGCCGCAGGCTCTCACCGGAGTCGTCCCTTGCTGGGTGATTGCATTGCGGTGAGGCTGCCTGTTTTCATCCTCAGTGACTGCTGGAGCTATTGTTAGCTCCTGCACTACCCGGCCCGGTGAAGGAGCTTGAGATGCCGGAGCCATCTCTTAGGGCTTCCCTTCATGTGGGTTAACAGGCTGCTGCTTGTACCCCAGAGGTGGCCTGCACTTGCATGTATTTCTGTTGATGGGGCAAGGAAAAATATCAGTTGTTTTTAGCCCCAAAACATGTTACTAACTCGATAGCCTCTGTCAAACTAGACTTGCAGCCTGGAAAAACCGTTTCCCTCGCTGTCTTTCCCTTCCCCCATTTCCTGTTATAAGCAAACAAATGCTGTATTTTAGGTTGCAGCTTTAAAATTGGCAGAGTTCCTGTTGGTTTAGCTTAATTGTGGAATAGTCTCAGAACACTGGGAGGACCTTTTGCTAAGTCCTGTTTTACGAGGTTTTATAGATCTTAAGGCTTTATAGCTGACTCCCATGTTTTAATTTTGCCGATGATGCAACTTTTAAAAACGTGCAGTAAATTAGAAGTATGGGGTTTTTTCCAAGAGCGTAGAATCAACTCGAGTGTTTCTTATATTCGCTCTTGTGCAGTGAAATGGTTGTTAGAAAATCCACAGGTGCTGACGGTCTGCCAGCCTATTGCGACTTTAAGTATTTCTTGCAACTAGCAGGAGATGTGAGCTGCATGCCAAATCCTTCGCGGGGATCGCTGGCACCTCACGTGTCATCGGGAATGCAATCTGGACCAAAGAGACACTCGACAGGAAAATGTTCAGTGCTGAATCCACCGCTCTGATGTTGCAACAGCCTCTTCCCTGTGTGTTTTAAAGCCTTCCCTTGCAGCAGTTCCACTTTGTGCTGCAGCCTTGCAGATAAGCTGAAATGTGACCTCTCTGTTCACTGGAAGCTAAGTCTTTCTTAAAAATGACTGGTGCTTGAGCCTGGTTTGGAGACAGGGCAGTGCATTCCCTCAGCAAAGGGGACAAGTAGCAGCATCCTGACACGTTCCCCTGCAGCGAAGGGAGTTAAATATTTGGCATCGCTTCCCAGCTATTTGTGGTGTATCCATAGGAAGGGCTCTTCCTGGCTGGAAATAGCTGAAGGCTGGAAGGGGTGTTCCAACTGTGTCCCTCTGGAAGTAGGTGTCCCTCTGTGGGTAGGAGAGGAATACAGAGACTGTATTTCCCATATGTCTGAGCACCGGAATGTGAAATTTTACAAACCCTCTTGCCTCTTCCACTTCAAACAGCAGCATCTCCCAGGAGCGCACACACCGCTGGGGTGTCTCAGCACAGGGCTTCCTGCAGGAGGCCTTTTCCCCTTCCTGCCCTGTATCTCTGACCCATCTCACATCACACTGCTGCTGCTTTTTGTAGTGTTTAGATTCCAGAGGAAACTTTTTTTCAAAATGTTTGTGATGAAAGTCAAGCAATTGTGCTTCTTTGTTTCTTTTGTCCATCCCATTTGCTGTACTATGTAACAGTTTTAAGAAAAACCTCTCTGTGGTAAAAATACAGCGTCCTTTAAGGTAGTTCCTGTGGCCTCTTTCTGTCTTCAGTTGCTGTTTACCCTTTTCTTTAAAAAGAAAACCTTTCTTTGTAGGTAAAGTCATGAAGCTGAGTACCAAAGCAGAAGAAGTTGCCACATTCTTCGCAAAAATGCTTGATCATGAGTACACTACAAAGGAGATCTTCAGGAAAAACTTTTTCAAGGACTGGAGAAAGGTATGCACGTAGTTCTGGGCTGCAGCGGCTGCAGGCATGGCCAGTGTGTCCTGAGCACTGGACAGTGAAAAGTTGCTACTGTTCCACGCACAGGAATGTCAGCACAAGGCAACTACAACCTGCCTCAGATTGTAGCAGTGAAGCTTCCAGTTTGTGCTGGAGTTTCACTGGGAAGGACCCTATCAGAAATACTTCTCTACACTGACAAGTCAGACTTCTCTTGGCCAAATCTGCCTTCTGTAGCACGATGGGGTGTAGCTGATCTGACTGTTGTGTGCCTTGTTGAAGAGCTGCCTTCACATTAGAAGGAAACCCCTTCCAAAGACCTAAAACTCAGCGTCACCTGAGTCATCAGCCTAATCTGTCTAGAAGATGAACTTTCAGATGAGCTGGTGCAGTTTTCCTAGATGGGATACTGGGTTTTTCTCCCTATCCCTCCCAGTCCCAGCTGCTGTTCAGTGTGAGAGCAGTCAGGGAGGTGGTGCAACATTGCCCAGCGCTCACAGAGGTCAGACTGCTGGAAGGGCAGCACTCCGTAAGCTCTGCTGCTTGTCCTCTTCTCTTTACCTTAGCGGAGTGATCATGTGCAAGAGTTTGGGGATTCTTGGGGGTTTATTGTGAGAACCTGTCTGTTGTTCCTGGTTAAACTGCCTGGGGTGGGGTAAGCTCTACCATGCATGAAAACTTACGGTGTATGAAAGCTGAAGCACTACTTTCTTTCTGCAAGGAAATGACTTCTGAAGAGAAGAGCACTATCACCAGCCTCAGCAAGTGCGACTTCACCCACATGAGCCAGTATTTCAAAGCTCAGTCGGAAGCTAGGAAACAGATGTCCAAGGAGGAGAAACAGGTACCAGAGGGAATTCTAGGAGATTTCTTGATTCTTAGCTGGCTTGTAAACATCTTTGTGTAATCATTCCTCTGCCTGCCTTGCTGTTTAAGTCAGTGTTTACCAGTTTTCAAATTATTACTTCCATGTTAACTGTAGGAATCTTTACTGTGCAGCTCAGGTAGGGCAAAGCACCATGTTTACAGCTGAACCTTCATCCAGACTTAAAATGATATTGATAGGGCTAAAGCTCCTGATCCCACTTAAGTAAATAAAGAGAATCAGAGGTGCCGCCTCCATGGGAGCCTTGGTCCCTGGCCAATAACGAGCAGTGGATACTCAGTGAAGGATAGAGTTTTATTTTAGAAGCTCCTGCGGTTTGGAGGGCAAAATTGGGGATGGTGGAATGGATGCAGTTGTGACGATAGTGAATAAAATGAGAGAACTGATCTTAAATATGAAGTAATGGGGTTTTCTGAATAAGAAGCAAACTTTATTTTCCAGTAGCGTGGCTACAGTAGCTTGTGGGGAGAGAGCAAAATAGTTTTTAAATGACTGAAACTTGCTGCAGTGGAAATTGGAAACTTGTGCAAAGTTCTCAGTTGATCATTTGCAACGCTACAGTAATTGTCCTTTGAGTGAGGGGCCTGGTAGCTTGGAAGTGTGGCCCTTGGAGTCAGAGGGGTCCCACCAAAACAGAACCCCTGTCTTCCTGCTGTTTGATAAACACACGGGTGAGCCCTTGTCAGTCCCGTCCCTGGTAGAGGCTTTTCCTGTTCGTTTCTTAGCTGGCACACCAGTGCTGTCTAGGGGTCAGATGTTTTATTTTGAGCTGCAATGTTTTTATTTTCCCTTCTATGTAATTAGAGTTCAAGCGCAGAAGTATGCAGTGAAATCTCAGCACATTTTTACTTGGGAGACTGTGTTCTGTTTATGAGACCATTTGCTGACACAGGCTTGACATGCAGCAGACTGGAGACATTCCTCTGCCCACTTTCTGGTGCTGATTTCAAACACAGAAGTCTTAGTTTTTATACATAACCAACAAGATGTAAGGCCTGGTGGATGTCAAATGCTGAATGTAGCCCATAAAGCAGCAGCACTGTGCTAGTACCTGTGGTACACAGATAGAGTTAAAGGCCTCTACTGGGACAAAATTGTAGCTGTTTTCACCAGCTCTAATCTGTTTCCCTCAAATGCAAGACAGTTTTTGCACATTCTTTCTGTTTTTCCAGTTTTGCTGCTTAGGTTTGATGAATGCCTCACTGGACAGTCTCCTGCTCCGTGTGTTGATACGGCATTTGCCATGATGGGGAACTGCTTTTGAGCTGGGTTTTCAGCATTAGTGTGGTGTGAATATAAAAATATTTTAAGTCTTGGCACTTAGAGAGTAGTGTGGTGCTGGATACACCACATCATCTTTGCTCTTGGCTTTTTCCAGAAAATCAAGGAGGAGAACGAGCGGCTGTTGAAGGAATATGGTTACTGCGTGATGGACAACCACAAGGAGAGGATTGCCAACTTTAAGATTGAGCCTCCAGGTCTCTTCCGAGGTCGTGGGAACCATCCCAAAATGGGCATGTTGAAGAGGCGCATCATGCCAGAAGACATCATCATTAACTGCAGCAAGTGAGCACTGGATGCTTCACACCTTAGCTTTGCTTTCTAGATAGGAGAGCTTCTTAAAGTCCTGCACAGGTTGATATTCAAGCGTAGAGCTTTGTCAACTCCTTTTCTTCCTCATCTGCTCAAAGTCTGTCCTGCTAATATTATCAGATACTAATTTTCTTCTAGGTGGGTTTTGTCTTCCTTGGTGTCAAAGGCTGAGGTTTGGTGGGCTTCCCCTCAGTCTTCTCCTGATAAGTGTCAACAAGTCAGAACTAGTCCTAGCACTGTGTGTTCCCACCTTCAGTAGTTCTTACCTGCTGACAGCAGTTACATTTCTGGTCTTTGATTGGATCCAATTGATCCAGTTCCCTTGGGTACGCTTGATTTCCTCCTTCTGGAAGTAGGTAGTTATGTTGCCTTAGTTTCTGTCCCTGTGCTTCCTTTGTGCGATGGTATTCATTACTGCCTCTGTTTTGATGCTGAGGAAGTCTCTTTAACTAGTTTTTATTTGCTGTTCTGTCATTCTCTGCAGGGATTCCAAGATCCCTGCCCCTCCACCAGGACACAAATGGAAGGAGGTCCGGCATGACAACAAGGTTACCTGGCTGGTGTCATGGACTGAGAACATCCAAGGCTCTATCAAATACATCATGTTGAACCCTAGCTCAAGAATTAAGGTAAAGATCTAATTGAAAAAATAAATAAATCTTACTGGTCGTGTCTCCAAGAAGCAAATGTAGCAGTTGGCTAGGAAAGAGGTAGGAAGTAAAGCCGTTTTGCTAGTTCATCCTGCACTGATGGAAAAACATAGGAAAGTTCCTGTGCTTCTGTTCACCCTTGAAAAGAAAGAACAAAATTACTGCACAGCAGAGCAGAGGAAATCTGGAAAACATCTATTGAAAAGCATCACTCTGTCATTCCTAGTAGGAATGCTTTACCCTGTGTAAACCTCAAAGGAAACAACTTATCCAAAAGCAGACTTGCTCTGGTGGATATTTTACCTACTTTTGACCCTAACTTACCCTGCCCGATCATGTAGGGAAGCTCTAACCATGGGTTGCTGATTAGTCAGTTGTGAAATTAAAAATGTGGCCAGGCTGGCTGAGAAAGGACTCATGACTGAAGGAAAACAAACCCTGCTGTGGGAGCAAATAATGAGTCAATGGATCAGTTCTACAAAGGCAGTGATAAACCAGTTGAAAAATAAGTAGCTTCAGTTTCGGGGGTAGGATTTAAATTCTTCTCGTGAAGCATTTAAGAGTGTTTTTTCTGGATTGGAAACAAGGGGTTTGTCCTACAAGGACAGGGAGAAATCTCTGTTCCCTGTGAATTCATGCCCTCTTTTTACTGTGGCTTGAATATATAGTAATGATGATAAATTGTTGATGTTGCTTTTACATTTTATGGGCGTTTAATTACACAGCTGAAAGCACATAAGTGTCCTCTGAATAAAGCAGAGGAAACCATTTATATGTTGAGAAGCATGGAAGACATACAGCGTCTTTTGTGCCTTCACAGTGGCTTCTGCGGAAGCGTTGGATATCATGGAAATCTGAATGACCTACAGCTGCGTGGCAGCAGAGTTGGGAGCTGAGCTGCTCAGCAGCAAAATCTCAGTGCTTTTGTACAGCGAGAGCATTCGCCACACAGGAGACTTGCAGAGCTTCGAGATGCAGATTGGAACCGGTCCTCTGCCTGCTTTCTAACGCTGACTCTATTCACCTCCCTCTGCAGGGTGAGAAGGACTGGCAGAAGTATGAGACAGCGCGGAGGTTGAAGAAGTGCGTAGATAAAATCCGGAATCAATATCGAGAAGACTGGAAATCCAAAGAGATGAAAGTGCGGCAGCGAGCTGTGGCGCTGTACTTCATCGACAAAGTAAGGCTCCTTCCCAGCACACTCCTCTTGCCTTTCCCATCCTGCTGGGAGTACTGGGGACTGCTGAGTGTCTGTTCCAAAGGCAAAATTTAGCCCAGTGACTCAGGTACCCCAAGACTTCCTGGTGAGCAGGCTGCTGTCTCCTTTTCCTTCCCCTTACCTGGAATCCAGAGCAGCAAACTATTGTACTGCATGTGGCTATTGCAGGAAGCATTGTTTTGGTTCAGGCAAAATTCACAGCCTGGTTCCAGAATGGCCCAGCTGGATTACTGGGAAGTTTGTGTGGACTTTTTGTCTCCAGCTGTTTCAGTTTTCCTGCTAGGAATTTCTGCTGGTTTGTCACCTCTTCAATTTGAGCTCACAGTCATGAGGTTTCATAATTATGCTGATTTTTTCACCACAGCGTAAGGAAGTGTAAAGAAAACTGCAGATGTACTGATGCATTTAAAGCTACTTAAAACCAGTTGCCAGAGAGCTGCAGCTCTGGTTTTACATGGTGTCTTGTCGAACTGAATTAACAGATTTTGTTCAAAATGGTTTGGTGTAAACCAGGGAACTTTGATTTGAATAATTGCACTTTCATATGAACACTGAGCCCGTACTGTTAAAACACATTTTTTATGCAGCCAAGTGCAGCCTTTGATTTATATATATAATTTATATATAACCCGAATTGTCCTGTGTGGTATTTAAAGTGCGTTTAGTGTGCAGTGAAGAGGTAGTGTCATAGAAGACGAACAGCTGATGTTGATGGTTTTCTCTCAGGTTGACTTCCTGTGGAAGTCGGTTTCATTTAAAAAAAAAAAAATACCAGAACATTGTGAAATGGATTTCCAGCTGTTTTGCAGTTTGAGTTACTGAACGGAAGTTGGTAAAACAAATTGCTTTAAACTTACCTTAAAAAACCTGAGGTATCCTAGTGGATTGGTAGATTTGTGGCTTTACAGTAGCGTTATTTAAAACACACTTAAAGAGAACTTAAGGTTGTTTTCATTAAAATTTCCTAAGCCTCAATTTTATCTGCTCAAACACATTTTCTCCCTTTCTCGTGGACACTGCTGATTCCAGGCCAGTGTCTGAAAGTTTCCAGAATCTACCTGGGATGATTTGACATGCTTGCATTTCTTGTCTCTATATAAATGTAGCTTGCCCTGAGAGCTGGTAATGAAAAAGAAGAAGGAGAGACAGCTGACACAGTGGGCTGCTGCTCTCTCAGAGTAGAACATATCAAGCTGCACCCTGAACTGGATGGCCAGGAATACGTGGTTGAGTTTGACTTCCTCGGGAAAGACTCCATCCGATACTACAACAAAGTCCCTGTTGAGAAGAGGGTAAGGCTCCTCCACCAACACTCATACAGGCTGGACTGCAGGAAAATGTGGTCACGTCATTTTGGTGGCAATAATAGAGTGCTTTGTCCGTGGTCAGATACCTGGCCAGAAGAGTAGTCAGTGTTCTTCCCTTTCTATTGGCGGTGCCATGGAAGATAAGCCTGCTGGTGGTGGGGCATAACCCAGCAGATGAGCTAACTAAACGTGTTGCTGCTCTCCCCTGTGGTGTCAGTGTCAAGAGCAGGCATAACAGAACTGTAACAGCTCTGTTAGGTGACTTTCTTGGGTCTCGTTCTGGTCAGCACAGTTGGTTTTGTCGCCTGTGGATGGTGGAGTTCTAGGTCCATGTGACAATTACGAACATAAAAGGCTCTGAAATGCGGTGCTGGATGGCACTGTTAGAGTAGCAGTTCAGCTTGGGCCTTCACGATACCAGCTTCTCTCTTGTAGCGATTGTGCTCATGTTGGACCTGAGCCCTCCCTGAGATATGCCTTGACCTTGGGTGCTCCAGAGCATACCGAGTAGGTGCACTGAGACTTCTGGCCTGTGAGCCTGACTATCTACCAGGCATGCCTTCTTCCTTAGCCAGTCTGAATTCCTTTATTTCTCTGTCATCCACCAATTTCTGCTGTGACCTTGACCTCACTGCAGAATAAATCCCCACCCAGCAGTGTGAACCTGTCCAAAAAGACTTTCATTTTTTGTGGCTGTAGCAGCTTTGCATCTGGCCCCCAGCTCTGCAGTCAGCACAGTGTGTTAGACACCCTGTGTGCCGTTCTGTGGTAATTCTAACAATCAGCAGTAAATGTTGGCCTCTTGGGGAGCAAAACAACTGAAAAAAAAAAAAGCCCCAAGCTATGGCTGCTGTAGAAATGAGCATGTGCTGGAATTCTTAACTCCTTGTTCCTGTTTAACGGGAACATTTTTTCCCTTTAAATTTATTAGTGTTGGTATCTCTTGGTGGTTTTTTTTTCAGTGCTTAGAATGAGGAGCTCAAAATCTTTGTATATCGGGTGTCTGTAGAAGAAGAATGTGTGTTTGTTGAGAAGCTGGGAACTGGGGATCTGGAGCACGCAGAGCTGGGATTTGTCGTCTCTCTGTAATCAGAGATGCTCTGATTATTCTCCCTACCCCGGTGAGACTTGTCTGGGATGGAGCTGTATGAAACACTTAATGCAGCAGTGAGATGAGTTTAGGTAACTGCACTCCATGGGAAATGGCTCAGGGGTCCCTTTGTCTGGAGTAAGGATGGAGAGAGAGGGAAAGCTGGTGGCTTTGAGGTCCCTTTCTCTGTTAGGCAGCAAAGTCAGAGCAGAATCGGGCCTCCTGCAGTCTTGATTGAAAGGATGGTGCTAAAAGGCATTGAACGCTCAGGGCTCACATTATGGGGAGGAACCTTCCACACAGGCGTTGTATTGAGAGATGACTCTTTGCATGCTGGGAAGGAACATCCAGCATCAACACTTGCCTGAAAACAGCTGAAGTGGCTCTCTGGAAGTGTTGCTTCCTTACGTATTACTGCTACCCAGCGCTGTCTGGTCTGTGTGCCTGAAGTTACTGGTTTTCTTTTCCTGCAGGTGTTTAAGAATCTTCAGCTGTTCATGGAGAACAAGCAGCCTGAGGATGACCTTTTTGACCGCCTCAATGTAAGCACATAGTTAATGGTGAGGGATGGTGGTAGACCACCATGAACAGGCTCACTCTGTGCCAGCTGCTCCATTCCAGAAATGGCTTCAGTGGCAGTTTTCCTCCAGGGCTGGCCTGGGCAGCCTAAAAGCAGGGGGAGTCTGTCTCAGTCTGGTGTCTGTACTGTCTGCTGTGCCCACAGGTTCCTGAAGCGATGGGCTTTGGTCCTGCTCAGCCTGCCTGGCTCTGACATAAGTTTTTTCAGAGCTCAGAGATGATGATTATGTGAGGTGACAGATTTTCGGATGCTCTCCCCACCTGCACGTTGGGCTGTACGGGAGCACCGTGGTGGTTCAGGCACCTTTCCTGGGATGAGACAGGCACATTTCTACCTGTGGGGAACCAGAACCTCCACAGTGAAGAAAACTTTTTTGGCCACTTGTGGCAATTCATACCAATATAATACTTGGTGGTTCTTGGTTCACTTTTCCTGTGGTTTCCACAATGTTGTGGCCATTCTGTTGTGGTCAGGTCTGAGCAGACCAGGCTTCAGCCGTGTGTCCAGAGATTTCACAAATGCTGGGGTCAGTTGTAGTGCTAACTATCATCTCCTTTTTGCTTCCTTAGACCAGTATCTTAAATAAACACCTTCAAGACCTTATGGAGGGACTGACAGCCAAGGTATTCCGTACTTACAACGCCTCCATCACGCTACAGCAGCAGCTCAAGGAGCTCACTAATCGTAAGTCTTATCCTGTGAGGGGAACAGATCTTACCCTGCAGTACAGGCCTGGCTTCCTTGGCTTAGCCGCAAGCTTTACATCTGTACACCACTTCCTCGTTGCACTTCTCCCGGTGCGAACATAAGACAGCCGAGGTCTGACCGAAAATCCACTGCCAGACAGACTTCTGAGCAGCCCAGCTCTGGGGCAGGGCAGGGGTGACTTGTGAGGACACCAAGGTGTACCTGCTCGTTCATGTCTCTCCTTTACCAAATCACTTACTTGCCTTTTACATTAATTGTAAAGTGCTGTAGGTGTCAGGCAAAGCAGATCCATCGGTAACAGCCCCGTGTTTCGTGGCTGCTCGTTCACAGCCTCTCTGTCAAGTACAGTTGCGCTTTAACTGCTTCACTGAGTGGGCACATTGGATCTGTGGAGGCCACCAGTTGAGCAGTGTGGTCCTGCTGTCCTCTGCTCTGAGCGTGGGTGTGACTGAGTGCAAACGTTGTCTTTGCTAGCAAAGAAACTGCCCCCAAAGGAGTTGGGTCCTGGGATGGAGGTGCTCAGGCTCCTACAGCTGTCAACAGGGCAGTGTTCAGAGGGGAAGGTCAGCGCTGCAGTGACTCAGCTTGAAGAGTCGGTGGGACCCTGGCCAGGGCTGCACAGCCCTGGAGGACCCGCTTGTTCACCATGTTCTTGTCCCTTGCAGCGGATGACAACATTCCCGCGAAGATCCTTTCCTATAACCGTGCCAACAGAGCAGTTGCCATTTTGTGCAACCACCAGAGGGCTCCACCGAAGACCTTTGAGAAGTCCATGATGAACCTGCAGAGCAAGGTACCCCCACCCTTGCCCAGCTCTTGGGTTGGAGCAGGGCTCCAAGTGCTGCGTCTTGGGAGTCATGTTTCCTTTCGCGTGGGGTGAAACAGAAGCAGAGTCTGCTTTTCCCTGTCGGGATTTGGTTAGTGCTGCAGCAGGGGAGCAGTGAGCTGAAAGGGACTCCTCAGTCTGAGTTGTCTTTTACTTGTAAAGACCAAGACCAGACCCTTTTTATTTGCCCTTCGTCCCCTAGCTATGTGTTCTGCTGCCATTGAAACTTCTGAGCAGCAGCCTCTAGCTCTGATACGTGTCCCTAAAGAACTCAGAGTGGGCATCCACTCCTGCTGCGTGAATCCTGGGCCACTGTCAGTGCAGGCTGTGTACGTGACACGTTATGCCCCTCTGACTTGACCTCTTCCTTTGCAGATTGTTTCTGGTGAAGGCCATGAGGTCCAAAGGGGTTAGGTCTGTTCCTGGTCTGGCTTTAGAATAACCTTCACAATAAGGACTTCTGGTTTGGCACTGCAGTGTCCCCTGCTTCTGTAACACCTAACATGGCTGCCTTCACCCTAGATCTTAGAGCTTGGGGGATGCTGAAGGGGAACGGAACAGGGGCTGCAAAATGCTGAATTCCCCAAACCCTAAACTGACTGGAGAAGAACTGCCTGAAGCCTTAACAGCTTTCAGCCTGTAGGATTTGGAGCAAGAACTGATCCCTGCTGAGGGAGCAGGGATCATCCTTCCATGCTCCCATCAGAGAGCTAGTGCGGGCAGGATGCAGCAGAGGCAGACAAGCTGCCTGCAGGGGTTGTTGGCCAGTCCCAGGCAAAGCACCTTCCTTCGCCTGCTTGGTTGTAGCTGTGCGAGAAAGCTCCCAGCACTGCCTTGTCTTTGGAAATGAGTCAGGCCCTATTTTCCAAGGGGAAAAACTTGCAGCAAACTGGAATTGTTCTGCAGAAGTGGGTCTGACCGCTGGCAGATTGTGAACGTGGTCACGAACTGGCTCCCTGGGTCGTGCTGCCCAGAGGTGACTGCCACCATTCTCAGCAGCGTGTTCACAGTGCTGCCGTCTGGTTTTGCCTCTCCTAGATCGATGCCAAGAAGGAGCAGTTAGCTGATGCCAGGAGAGAACTGAAAAGCGCCAAAGCTGATGCCAAGGTCCGAAGGGATGAGAAGTCTAAAAAGTAAGGCTGGTGTTCCTAGGCTGTGCAATGCTCCCAGCACTCTCAGCTCCAGATGGGTCCTTCACCCTGTACTCTGTTCCCCAGCCTTTGATCTGGGAAGACTTCCTCAGGCTTTCTTTATTTCTCCCCTCTTTATTCAGTGCACAAAGAAATGCTTCAAGCTGAGGACCGTAGGGTGGCCTGACAGTGCAGCAGTAGTCTCTGCTGTGTCCCTTCGCCCTCTGAGCTGAGCAGCAGCCAGCGCTCAGCGCTCTATGGCCCGGGGCCAAGCAGAGCAGTGGGTCCAGTGTGCAGCACTGCCATCCTAACGGGGAGCCAGGAGTTAACACAGTTACATGCACTTTTCTGGGTGCTGCTCCGCTCTGAAGGCGGCCCAGGCTGCGGACTCTGTGTGGGCCCTGCAGAACAGCCGCGGGGGCGCTGGGCTGAGGGAGCTCTGAAGGCAGACTCACAGCACGACGGTTACAGAGGGGTGGATGGGCCGCTGTTCAAGTGGGTGTAGCATCGTACAGTTCAGGCTGTTGCTTCCAACCCGTTAAAACAAAACTGCTGCTTAAGATTTCTGCTCTGCTTCTTTGAAAATGTCGGTTCTTAACTGCATGTGCTGAGTGTTTTGTGTCACCATTTGTGCTGACAGAGCTGCCCGTTGTGGCCGGTGGCATTGCTTACCTTGGGCAGAGTCCCTTTGGGTTCCTGCAGTGCGGCCGTCTCCAGCCTAGCAGGGTGATAGTAATTAAACACTCTGATTGTCTCCCTCCCCAGGACAGTGGAGAGCAAGAAGAAAGCAGTGCAGAGGATTGAGGAGCAGCTGATGAAGCTGGAGGTTCAGGCTACAGATAGGGAGGAGAACAAACAGATCGCTTTGGGCACCTCCAAACTCAACTATCTGGATCCCAGGATCTCTGTTGCTTGGTGAGCGTCTGCCTGGGGTGTGTTGGAAGGAACCACCCCTTCACTGCTGCCTCGTGCCCCCAGTTAGGGCTGAGAGCAGTGCCCCTGTGCTGCCAGGGACGTCTGTCTCTGTGGCCTTCCCTTACATCTTCACCCGGTTTCAAGCAGTTACAGAAGAGTCTCTTGAGGCAAGTGTAACGTGCCAGCCAAAGCCGGCACGGCACTGGGAGGTGATGGGGTGGAGAACTGCGGGGTCATTCTCGGCTCAGCGGTGTGTCCTGTAGCAGACCAGAGCGCAGGAAGGTGCTGGGGAGAGCGGGGCGGTTCTGCACAGCGAGGGGTCGAGGGCCTGTGCTGACTCTAACAGCGTCTCCTCTCCTGCAGGTGTAAGAAGTGGGGAATTCCTATAGAGAAGATTTACAACAAAACCCAGCGGGAGAAATTTGCCTGGGCGATCGACATGGCAGAGGAAGACTATGAGTTTTAACTTGTTTTTAACGAGCTGAATTTTATGGGAATAAAAGGGGGAGTAGCCTGGTTTTTAGGGAGATTGATAAACTGTGAGCCTTACTTGTCCTTGGATGCTGGGGAAGGGGGAGGAAAGGGGCAAGTGAGCATCGGATAAAACAGCCAACATCCTGCAGAAAGCGTAACCTGGAAATATCCTAAAGGAGCTGAGCCAGTTGTCCTATGGACAACTTATTTAAAAATGTTTCAGAGATCCAAATTCTAGCTGTCTGGTTTGTGTGGTTTTTCTCTTGAGGCAGGGCAAGTGGATGGGGGATTTGTCAACCTTCCGCCAGGCAAATTCACCATCACACTGAGAGCGTGGGAATCTTTAGCTACTGTATACAAAATCCAATTATATTGGTGCGTTTTTACAGTTAGGGTTTTGCAATAACTTCTATATTTTAATAGAAAATGGACTCCTTGACCCCCGCCCTTCCCCGCCCCTCCCGCCCCATTTCAGAATTTAACAAAGAAACAAATTTTAAGAAACCCAACGCACCTGTTACAGCTGTCACTACAGTCATGGAAATACCCAAATCTTCTTCAATTTGTCACTTAAACAGTCGACGCGTTGGAACATGAATTACAAATATCCACTGCGGTTGTTCAGAGCGAAGCGTGATGGGAAATCGGCCTCCTGACTTGAGTGTTCCTTTTTTTAAATGTGAATTTTTATTTCCTTTAATTATTTTAAAAATATTTAAACAGGTTTTTTTTGTTGTTCTTCTTGATCTTAAAGATCGTGTAGATTTGGGGAGCGGGTGGGGGGCAGGGGCCGTGTGACGTGGAATTTGAGGACAAGAGAAATTGGCAACAGAAGACGTTCCCATCACCCTTTTTTCTGAACACGCTCTGTACACTTCAAGAATATCGACTTTTTAGGTTTGTCAGACTGTTTTACCTTTTTTTTCTCCCGTTTTTTTTTTTCTAAGCCCCACTCCCCTCTTTTACTTGAAAGATTTTATTGTGTAAAAAGAAGTTTCACAGGTCAATAAATTTCGAGGGAAATGAGCATTGGTCCAAAAAGGAAAATAATTGAGATTTTAGGGCTTTTATTTTTTCTTTTGTAATTGTGTAAAAAAATTTTAAAAAAAATTAAAAAGCAGAATTTTAATGTGAAACCTTTTTTTGCTATAATCATTAGTCTTAGAGGCATTGTTAGCGTAGTGTGTGTGCGAAGACCATTTCCTGCAGCCTTTCCTCAACAAGTATCTTCTATTTTTATCATGAATTCCCTTTTAATCAACTGTAGGTTATTTAAAATAAATTCCTACAACTTAACTGAGTGGTGGTGTCTGTGTGTTCTTTCACCTCAGGTCCTGGGCCACGATGTCCCTGTGGTCCCAAGGCTGGGAGGGGAGGAGTGGGCTTGGCACCGCGGTGTCCGTACAGGAGGCCCTGGCTCTGTAGCGAGACGTGGGCCTTTCCCTGTGGAACGGGGCTGGGCAGAGGATGTTGAGGGCAGGGCAGGGCAGGGGCCGGCTGGGTCGGGATCGCCCCAGCAGCTATGAGTGGAGAGCGTGGGGGTTCATAGTGGAGCCGGGGACCTGCCCTGGAGCACCTGGCTGTGCCGGCTTGTGGAAGGGGGTAAGACGTTGTGCGGGCTAATGCTGCCCTGCTGCTGTGCTTTGAGGAGCTGTCACTGCTCCTTGCTTGTCTCGAGCCACGGTGGCTCCGTGGTCTCTGGTACATCCGTACGGTCCCATAGCCAGGCCCTCAGTGGATGGGGAAGCTGGTGCC
>NW_010423074.1:66309-66742 GCF_000710305.1 Buceros rhinoceros silvestris
TGTCCTGTCAGCCCATGATCCTCCTGCATGCTCACGAGCTCACGCCTTGTCCTCAGACCCCTCATCTGTGCTCCCCTCGTGGCTAGCAGTGAGCTTGTCAGGTTGGTTTGTGCACCCCCAGGGAAACTGCCTTCAGTTATGGCCTTAACCATCAGCAGCCCGACCCTCCAAGCTCCTCGGGCACGGAGCTGCCCAGTCCGTGTTCGCAACGCCAGCAGGAGCTGTATGAAGGATTTTATTCCCGTTCATTAAGAAGCTGCTTGGTCCCTGCTGGAGCCCTGTCTGCATGCAGCCTGCGCAGAACCCCCCAAGCTGCCCTCGACCTGAGGTGTGGCTGCAGGTGCCAGTTAAAGACCCTTCCTGGGACCCACTGGCTGCGTTTGAGTTGGCAGGAACAGACGGGGAGGGGCTCAGCAGGCCAACGGGCACTCAC
>NW_010423074.1:66787-68159 GCF_000710305.1 Buceros rhinoceros silvestris
TTCCGTTGAAGGCCCCTTCCGGGGTCCCACTGGCTGCGTTGGAGTTGGCAGAAACAGCCGGAGCGTGGCTCAGCAGCTACTGGGAGTCCCTCCAGGCACCCTTGCAAGTGGAGACCATTGCTTCAGTGACCTGGGAAGTGACCCAAGGCAGCAGGAACACGGGGCAGAGCCAGGCTGACCGTGGGGAGGGATGGTGCGTGTGGTGGTTTCCAGCTCTCCCCAAAAGAGGCTGCTGTCCAGAAGAGCCAGGACAGGCTGCAGCCGGCTGCATCGGGAAGCACGGGGAAGGGCATCATCTGTGCGTGGGTTTTCCTTTACTCTCTGTAGCTGATAGGAGCGTCCCCTGCGCCAGTCCCCTGGGCTGTAGTGTGTGCCCAGGGGGCTGGAAGCCATGTCCCAGCTCTGGCCGAAAGCAGGTTAGTGCACGAGGAATGGCTGAGGAGGAGAGAGGAGCTCGGACCAGGCTGAAGCTGTGTCCAGAGGGTGCTCATGGGTGCTGGGTGGAAGCAGATCTGCTCTTGGGTGCCCAAGCACTGCTCAGCACGAGGAGCTGGAGGGTGGGGGTTGAGGACAGGGGCAGGTCTCCCCTGTGCCAGGATCTTCATCTTCTGCTGGAGAGATGATGGGCCCTGGAGCTGCCGGAGGGGAGTCCCATGTTCCCTGGCACTGTCTCGCTGTGATAGTTCCTGCTTCACCCTGGCCTTCCCGGTGGTCACTGGGGGTTTCCCTGCCGGCCACCTCAGCAGCGGTTCGCTTTGCCTCCCATGGGCTGTCACCTCACCTGGTCCCGGAAAAACCCCTGCCCGGTGAGGAAGAGCAGCGGGATGGGGGGAGAGCTGAGCTGCTCTTCCTCACATGGTTTCTCTGATGCCTTTTTCTAGCCCACCGCCCTCCACAGCCAGGGAAAGGCAGGAGGCTGGGCTCCTCCTGCATGCTCAGGGACGCAGCAGGGACGCAGGGAGTGATGCTGGTGGATGCACCCATCTCCCTGGCACTGGAGAGCAGCCCAGGACCTGCTGTCCTTGGGGTCGCTGGAGCAGCCATGGCCACTTCCCAGTCACCCTGATGCTAGGGCAGCCCTTGCTGGACTCCCAAACCCCACAAGGGTACCCATGGGGTTGGGCTCGGCCAGCGGCCGGAGCCTCCCGGCAGCCAGCCCTGAGCAGGGCTTCCTGCTGCCCACTGCGATGTTCTCAGGAGCTTTGTTGTGGCTGCAAGAACTTGCCGTTGGCAGGAGTTACCGTTTACTCTTTGGGGCATTTCCAACATGCGATGGAGAAAATGCCAGTGGAGAGGGAAAGGGGCTCATTGTGCTCCCGACCTGCCCGTGCCTGGAACAGCACAGCCCGTAATAGCCTTCCTCATCGCAACC
>NW_010423074.1:68317-68649 GCF_000710305.1 Buceros rhinoceros silvestris
CCCCCGCCTTAGCCCCAGCCCCAGCAAATCCCCCGACCCCCACGCGGCTGAGCAGGGAAACGTGCTTCTCCACCCGCCCCATCAAACGCAGCGGGGAGGGACGTACTGCCACAGAGGGCGATCCCCCACCCCGGCGTCGCTGCCAGCCTCTCCCTGGGCACGCTGGGGTGCCCCTGGCTGTGCTCTGCCTGGACGCGCGAGGCTGGGCCAGCGCCCCAGGCTGGGCTGGGGGAAGTTTGCTGGTGCAAAACCAGCCCTTGAAACGGCTCTCGGCTCCCTCGGAAACCCGGCCCCGGCCCAGGCAGGAGCCGAGGCGGGATTTATTTTTCTTT
>NW_010423074.1:68728-69329 GCF_000710305.1 Buceros rhinoceros silvestris
AAACGGCTCTCGGCTCCCTCGGAACCCCGGCCCCGGCCCAGGCAGGAGCTGAGGAGGGTTTAATTTGTATTTTTGCCTGTGACACCGCAGAGTCAAGACCAAACATCCTGCACTTTAAATGGAGGATTCCCAGGTCCCGTGGACTCGCTGTGCAGAGAAATGGCCACAAAACATGCTGCGTGCCCTTCTGCATGGCACCACCGCAGCACCTGGTCCTCGCCCGCCCCAGCACCACCACCCCAGCATGGCTTTCCTGCCCACGACAGGGCTTGTGTTTGGCAATGAGGGAAACTGAGGCAGCGGTGATGTGACCAACAGAGAGGGCAAAATTTAGGTTGAAAATGGATTTTCTGCGTCATGATGCTCGTGGTCAGGGCCCAAAGGCCAAGGGGAGGCTGCAAACTCCGCTGTACGCAGCCCCATCGCCCTCGAAGGATGCGGGAGTTGGAAATTGAAACCAGGTGAATTCAGGAATTTAAGAAGCGTGTGTTCCCCGGGGAACCTCGGGGAGCTGGAGCAGGGAGCTGCAGCGGGTTTCCTTCAGGTGCCTGTTTGTAATCCAGGGGCGTGTTGCAGTGCTTGGAAGGGACAGGAGGACGCC
>NW_010423075.1:0-709 GCF_000710305.1 Buceros rhinoceros silvestris
TTCCACAGACTCTCCCCTTGTCTCCGGGGGGAGTTTTCTGGAGAAAGGTTGGAACACCACCGGGCGGAAAGCCGCCCTGGCAGGGTCCCCTCTTCTCCTGGGGGGTCCAGGGAGGAAAAAGCTGCTCCCAATTAGGAGAGGCGCGGAAAGAGGCTCCTTCCCATGCGCGGGCACTGGCAGGGCTCACTGTCTGCCTTGTTGCTCCTTGCTCCAGGATGCTGTCTCAGTCACGACTTCTCCATCCTTTGCCAGCCCCGGTGGGTGCCCACTGCCACCCTCCCAGGCTGACTGGGTCACCCCCCAGGTACCTTCTAAGCTCTGGCTCTGGGCCAGTGAAGGGTGTCAAAGGGGGCCACTGCTCTGAGCGTGACTTGGATATTGCTGTCAGCAAACCAATACCCTGCTGTGATGGGGCCTGCGGATGCCATGCGAAATCTCATTTTCCTTGAGCCAGGTCTCTATGGGGAGAAACCTGGAGCTCCAATAACTTGTCAGGTGTTGCCATGCCCAAACCGGTGTTGGACTGACTGATGGTGGTGGTGTAGCTGATGCTGAGCTGCCCGAGGCTGGCCAAATGCCTTGTGCGCCGGGAGGTGCCTGCTCCTTGCGGACTTCAGCCACGTCTGGCCAACACGTTTGCGGGAGGAGGTGGGGTGTTTGCACTCTGCCTGTTTACAGCGTGGTTATGCTGCACAGAGCCCTCGGCATT
>NW_010423075.1:903-1487 GCF_000710305.1 Buceros rhinoceros silvestris
GCAGAGGTTGCTCCTGGGGCAGGGATGGGATGTGTCACAATGCCCCCCAGCACCCACATGCCCACTGCTTCACCAACCTGCCTGTTTTTTGGGGAGTGAAAGAGGCCATATCTCCTCTCCAGAGAGCTGTGAACAGGCCTCAGCAGCCAAAGCGGGGCTGGAGTTGGGAAACAGGGGCTGAGTGGTGACAGTGGGGTTGTGCACAGGGCTGGGTGTAACCATCTGTGGGTGAAGAGGGGATGTGGGGTGCAGTAGGGTGATGGGGAGGGGTCCCTGGGGGTTGCAGCTGAAGGCAGAGGCTGTCTGCAGGAAGCTGGGAGAAGAGGAGCTCCTTTTTTGCGCTGCCTCCTGCTCCATGAACAGGAACCTCGCAGGGAGGGGAAAACTTGACTTAATTATATCTGATAAGCCACTTTTTCCCCGTCCCAGAGAGCTGTCCCAGAGGCGGGGGGGGGAGGATGCTTGGCCCAGAGCGGGCCCCAAGTGCGGGCCCTGTTTGTGAAGGATGAATGAATGACTCATGGCGCGGCGAGTCTCTCCGCCGTCTTCATCGTGGCAGCAGTGGTGGGTTCCTTTTTGAGGTG
>NW_010423075.1:1576-5645 GCF_000710305.1 Buceros rhinoceros silvestris
GGCAGCAGTGGTGGTTCCCTTTTGCAGCTGCTGAGTTTATCAGAAGCTGCCACGCTGAGTGGGCGCCCAGATAGCCCACGCCTGCATCCCCTAGCCTGCAGGTACCCTGACTCCCCTGCCCTCCTCCTCCAGCTTACCAGGACTATCCTGAGTGGGGAAGCCCCACGGACATTGACAGTGTGCAGCACCCTCACCTGCCATGAACTAGCTGAGCACTCAGTTCAGACCCTCTCTTTCTGCTCCGCTCTTGTTCAAAGGCAACTCCAGAGTCTTCCTGCTCACGCAGCGCTCAACCCCCCTCTGGTTTCCTGCCGAATGTATTCCTGGAGAGCTTATTCCCTGTGGGTTTGTGCCAACATTGTGCTTTTAGTTCAAGACCTCTTCTCCCTCTCCAGTGTTTACCCTGCTGTATTTATAGCTTCCTCATTAGGTTAAACAAGCTGAAGGATTCTTGCCTGCTCTACTCCCGTGGGTTTGGCTCTGGAGGAAAACCCCTCACAAGATGCTTCCCGCAGGAGGGGGCAGGTGCCAGCTTGCATCTCTGCTTTTCTCTCTTCAGAAAATTTCAGCACCTCTCCCAGCTTGTTTCCCCTCTTCTTGTTCGGGCGTGGGAGAGGGCAGCTCTTCCTCTGCCAAAGATGTAGCCAAGGATGGAGCTTGGATGGGACAGCAGCTCTTCCCTACAGGCAATGCGCTGGGGCCTTGCTAGCATTTAGAATACCGATACAAAGCAAGCACCAGGAATTAGCCCTGGGATGGCTGGGATGACTCGCTGGGATATTTAGAGAGCTTTGGGGTTTTTAAAGTGTTGCTGAGGTTACACCAGCATCACGTGTGCAGAAATCACCAAATCTCTCTGGTCAGGGATGTAGTGATCTTGTGACCTGGGTTCCTACCAGCAAATCTCCCTGACCCTCCCAGTGATGTTTTTTTCCTCCCAAACAGGCTGTGAAGGTGGGGAAGGGTGCAAATGCCTTGCAGTTGTGGTTGAGTAGTCTTCTCCAGTAGACAGATTCCCATGGATCATTTTCATGGAAAAAGGAAAATTCCTCTGGAAATTAGAAGCAGGTTTGTGGTGTCAGGGATCAGCATGTTAATAGAAATTATCTCTTGAATCTGGCTGCTTCCCAAGTCTCTGAGTCACCCTGGCACAGAAGTGGGATGGGGTGAGCTTCAGGCTCTTCTGGATGGTCAACGTACCCGAAGCCCCTTGTGCATGTTCCAAACTCTCTGATACTGGAGGAGGACTGAGCTGAAAGGTGCAACTCTTCCTTCCCTCCAGTGAGAGAGGGGGGAAAAAAGGAAAAATAAAACCCAACCTGGCAAGCATCTGCTTCCATTCTAGTATTTGGGGTGGGGGAGAACCAGGAGAAGAGGGACAAGAAGTCTGTCAAGACTTGATTAATCTCTGTCCTACTGAGACCGTGCTCTGTGGTCACATCTGACCAGCAGAGATTGGGCTTGCTCCAGTGGGGATTAGGCCTTGCTGAAAAAGCTTCCGAGGGATTTCAGAAAGGTCTGGCCAGGGAAGGTCACCAGTGCACTCCTCGTGCATGTTTCCTGAAGATGCTTTTAGAGGGGATAAGCAGGCTGGAAGAACCTTGGGTGAGACATGGCGTGGCTGACCGTGGGGCTGACATGTGCAGGTGGTGATGGCCAGGGGACTGCAGGTAACTCCATGCAACGACCAGGAGAGCGAGGATGCTGAAAGTGTTTTGGAAATCAACCCAGGGCTCCCCAGTGGCTGCTCAGCCCTGGTCCCTTCCTCCCAATACAGAGACGGCCGAAATAGAAGCAGCCTAATAAAAACGGTTATGGATCCACAGAGATTGCCTTATAGGGAGAGGTGGAAAAGTTTAGGGCTACTTCATCTAATGAAATTCTGATGGTAGAAAGAAGGTTGTGTGGGCATCTTCTTACCCCACCTCCTAAAATGAAACCAAGGATGCTGAGACTTGTTGAAAGGACAGCACTGGAGATGCACTGAGGGGAAAAGGAGATGGGAGAAGCTGCCAGCTTTGGGTAAGCATGATCTCTGCAGCAGCTTGGGGAGAGTCTTCCGACTTCTGTAGAAAAGGGCTGTTCCCAAGTCCTGTCCCACCTTGTGGAGCCCCGAACAGGGCTCAAGGCTGCCTTCCACCATCCTGCTGGCAGCCCTGAGAGGTGTGGATGTCCCCGCAGAAGAGCATGTGAGAGTCAATGGAGCTGGCGCAGCATCCCTGGAGCACGTCCTTGCAGGCTGGGGCGGCAATACCCATCCAGCTGTTTCCTTTGCCTTCCTCTCCTTTCGCCAGCCCTTTCCTTTGGGACCAAAACCCCTGCGTGCTTCATCCTGGGCAAACCAATAACCACAGCTGGAGTCAGGGACCTCACCAGCCCCTTGCTGATGAAGGTCGGCATGTGTATCAGTGGCTCTCGAATTCAGTAACACTGAGAAAGGCGCGATTCAGCCCTCGCCTTCCTGCAAAAAGTAGCTAGGAAAAACAAAGAAGTGCCGTCACGCAAGGTCTCCATTGCGGGCCGGCCCATCACCATGCTGATGTTGTGACAGAGCTCCTGACAGCTGTGCTGCAACAGCCTTGCACACGTCCCTGGGGATGGCTTGGCTGCAGTGGCCCAGCTTGGCTTTGCGAAAGCCGCTGTCGTGCAGGGTGCCCGGGCCAGCTGGCATCTCCCCAGACTTTCTTGTAGGGCCAGGACCAGCCCCCAGCCCCTGGGGAGGTCTGCAGGAGCCTTTCCTTTGCTTTCCACGAGTTTTGCCTGAGGCCTCAAGGCTTGGGAGGAGCTGGTGGATCCAACCAGCTATTGCTCCATCCTTGTCTTGCAAGGGCCAACACGCAACCCTGGGGGGTTTCCTCCATGCTTTGCCTGCTTTTGAATGTTTTAGCTCCTGTGAGGCTCCTGGGGAGCTGTTTCACGGCTCTCCCAAGGCTGCCCCACCCCATCCCGACTTTGAGTTTTACAGCTTTATGGCTGGAGCGTGGCTGCACCCTGGGAAGCTTCTATTTTCTGTGGCCTCCCTGATCCTGTTTCCCCTCTCCAGCTGGGGCTGGGCCCACCGTCCCTGCACCTCAGTACCCCCAAAACAGCTAGGTACCTTGGGCTGCCTGGACGCGGTGTGCCTAGTCCCCACAGCGCCAGGGCAGGTGGTGCACACAGGGAGCAGGATGCAGCCCTCCCAGAGCCTGTGACCATGTAGGGGGCAGCCAGTGTGAACTCTGGAGGGGCCAGTCTCTTGGAGCATGCTGTTGACACGGCTCTTAGTCTCCTGCACATCCCCAGCCTTCCTTCCCAACCAGAGGCTGCAGATAGGTGCTGGGCTCACTGGCAGCTCCGAGAGCCAGGCGGTTTGCCCTGGAGATGCCTTGAAAACCTCTGCTCAGCCAGTGAGGCACTGATGTTTGGACTCAGAGTGGTCTGGGAAGAGGCTGCTGAGATGCCTGGCTTGGATGGAGCAGCAACAGTGCTCGTGCTGTGCCTGGGATGGGTGCAGGATGTAAGTGAAGCGAGGTCCATTGGGAAGGTTATATTGGTTTTCACCCCTGGGGTGCAGCTGGAAGAGCGAGACAGGTGCTGGGACTGCGTGTCCTGCATCTCCAGACAATGTCCCCACGATGTATGTCCCCAGCAGGGACATCCCCTAAGCATGCATGGAGGATTTTCTTCCTCCAGTGCCTGGAAAGGTCCCTCTGAGCTTTTTTCGCTTGTATTCCACAACTGCCAAGGGAGTGGGGACCCTGCAGCAGCATTTAACCCCCCTGGGGCACAGAGGAGTCCTCAGCAGTGCTGCCACCAATGTGGCTGCTACATCTCCATCAGCAGCGGCATTTTAGGGATGGCAGTGAACGCCTCTCCACCATCCCTCGCCACAACCAGAGGAGGGTGGAGCAGAGCCGGAGGCAGCATTTGTGGCCAGCTTTATGAATTCCCAATTACCAGCTTGCCTTGCCACCACACGAGAGGTTCCTGCACCTAATTTTTGGTGAAACAATCCATTTTTCTCAGTAATTTAATAGCGTGGGCAGGCTGCTTGCTGACGGAAAGCCAGCAGCCAGCACCAAGGAGCCTG
>NW_010423075.1:5818-6242 GCF_000710305.1 Buceros rhinoceros silvestris
CGCAAGGCTGCGGGCTGCGGGAGAGTCTCTCCATGCCCCAGCAGGTCCCGAGCACCGGCATGGGTGGAGGGGACATCCCTGATGGGAGCCAGGCACCAGGGCATGAGCTCTACTGGCTGTCAGTCAGCTTTATTTTCTGGGGAAAAAAGGCTGCTTTGGGGATACCGTCGCAAGTTGTGAGCTGAGGCTGGGTTCAGTGCCCGGCTGCAGCTCTCTCAGGGCTGGAAAAGCTGTGGTGTTTTGCTCTGACATTTTCCAAATGAGATGTTTTGATTTTATTGGTTTTTTATTTTATTTTATTCTATTCCCCACCCCAAGGTAATGTTTGGAAGCCAAATTTAGCTTGATTTAACTCAAACCGTTTTAAAAAAGTAAAACCACTGAAAACTAAACAAGGCCTATCATTTAGAACAAAATGTTTTGG
>NW_010423075.1:6402-6615 GCF_000710305.1 Buceros rhinoceros silvestris
TTTTCCTTTTGGCACGAAAGACACAAACTTTTTTTTTCCATTTTCCTCTTGACCCACAAACTATTTTGTTATATTTTTTTTTGTTCTTCCTGGTTGTTTCCCCAGACTGCATTGTGCACCATGACCAGGGGCTAACAAGCCCCGGTGCTGTTCCCCCTGGGATGGGGGTCCCAGGGTGGGTGCTCCCCCGTGGAGGCCAGAAGGATTTTGCAA
>NW_010423075.1:6787-7648 GCF_000710305.1 Buceros rhinoceros silvestris
GCTCCTTGCGGAAAAGGGAGGCCCCCGGGCATGGATTTGGGATTTGGGTCTGTCTTGGCTCTCCTAGGGCGATGTGAGCCCTGGGGCAGAGCCCCGCTGGTAGCCAGGCCAGCCACAGCCGCGCTGCGGGTGCTGTGCCCCACTGTTGGGCATCCCCGCTGGGAAGGGCGAGCTCTGGCATTGCCTTCTCTCCTTGTTTATTCAGGTTTAAAATTAATCTGACCTTCCCCTGCTCAGGCTTGCGCAAACACGGCGTGTCCCTGAACGAGGAGCTCCTGCCGGCCCAAGGAGAGACCTGTCTGTCCCCTGCTTGTGCTGTCACGGTCCGCTCTGAGTAAGGTTCCCAGGAGGACCGGGGTGGTGGTGGTGCCGGGCGATGGTGAAGCGTCCACGTATGCCAGCCCCCTCCCAGCAAAGGCACTTCTGGCAGTAAATCAGGGCACGGTTAATCCTCTGGTGCAAGCTGCCAGGAGGCTGGGTGCCCGGATCCCCTGTCTCTGGGCTGGGTGGCTGCAATGCATCTGTCCCGGGCAGAAGCCCGCGTACTAGAGCCACCAATCATTCTCCCAGCCTCAACCCCCTCTCAACCTGCCAGCCCAGTCCTGTGCCCTCCATCCTCCATCCTTTGCCAAATCTCAGCTCTCTGCTCTGCCGCCAGCCTCACCGGGCTGTTGGCTGGGCAAGGAGCAGGGAAGGGATGATTGGGAGCAGCACCAGCACCAGCCCTGGTGCAGAAGCAAGCACCCGGCTCGTCCACCACCTGATTTTATTTTATTCCCCTCTCAGTGCCTCGCTACATACCACAGCCGTGCTTTTTATAGCCCCCAGCTGCAGCCTCGGCGTGCTCCCGGCCAGCTCCCT
>NW_010423075.1:7708-8075 GCF_000710305.1 Buceros rhinoceros silvestris
AGACCCCCCAGCGGCAGCCTCGGCGTGCTCCCGGCCAGCTCCCTGCTGTGGCCCCACTCACTCCGTGCCAGCGGCCCTGGCCGGCAGGAGGGATGGACGACATCCCCGGGGTCCCCGCAGTGGTTCAGCAAGAGGAGAGCTTGGGCTGCGGAGGAAGGCAGATAATTAAACCCTAACCCGGAGCCACGCTCCCGTGCCGGCGGAGGCGTTTAAAGAGCTGCATTAGTCACCCTTGTCGAAGGCGGCACGTGCTGTGTGCCAGGTCAAAGGCGAGTGGTGGCGGCCTGTACTTTACCGTTGCCTCTAGTGCTGCCCAAGGGTGTTTCCAGCCTGCCAGAGCCACCAGCTCCTTCCGTGACCCAATTTG
>NW_010423076.1:0-2581 GCF_000710305.1 Buceros rhinoceros silvestris
TGGGGTGATGTGGGGTGGGGGGCACGCATTCTCACACCCCCCCCCACCACAGGTCGCCCTGCAATGCCTCTGGAGCATCAAGATCGTGGTGTTGGTGAAGCCTGAGCATGAGCGGCGCATCAGCCATGTCCACACCTCCAGTGTGAAAACCGGGATTGCCAACACGCTGGGTAGGGATGGGATGGGATGGGATGGGATGGGATGGGATGGGATGGGATGGGATGGGATGGGATGGGGGTGCTGCCCGAGAGCAACAGGGGCCACCCCAGCACCTCCAGACCCACCCAGAGCTCAGTGCCTGGCACATCTCTGCAGGGAACAAGGGAGCCGTGGGTGTCTCCTTCCTCTTCAACGGGACCTCCTTTGGCTTCATCAACTGCCATTTGGCCTCTGGCAGCGAGAAGACCCACAGGTGACAGAGGGGGTCAGGGAGACAGGGTTGCCCTGGGGCAGGCAGGTGTCTCAGAGGGCTGGAGGAACCCTGAGGGGCTGTACCTGTCCCCCTCCTGTCCTCTCCTGGCAGGGCCAGGGTGAGGATGAGGTGCTGCTGTGTGTCCCCAGGCGTAACCAGAACTACAGTGACATTCTGCGTTCCCTGGCCCTGGGTGACAAGCGGCTTGGGGCCTTCGACCTCACCCTGCGCTTCACCCACCTCTTCTGGCTCGGGGACCTCAACTACCGCCTGGACATGGACGTGCAGGTGGGACCCCACAGGCACCGCAGCTGGGGACAGGGCCACGCTGGCGGCAGTGCTGGAGTGGCCACAGGGGTGAGAGGGGCCAGGGCTGCTCACCATGCCTTCCTCCCCTGGTGTAGGACATCCTTGCCCATATAACCAAGAAGGAGTTTGAAGCCCTCTTAGCTGTTGACCAGCTCAAACTGGAGCGGGAGAAGAACAAGGTTTTCCTGCGATTCAGTGAGTGCAGGGGCAAGGGGTCCCTGTAGACCTCTCGCTGTGCCACCTCCAGCTGGCACAGCCCTGCGTGAAGTGCCAAAAGCCTGGGGAAACCTCGATGTGCGCTATGCAACCCGCCCCAGGACACTGGCTCCTCTCCCACCAACGTGTCTTGGTTCCCAGGTGAGGGTGACATTTCCTTCCCACCCACATACCGGTACAAGCGGGGCTCCCGGGACACCTACATGTGGCAGAAGTTCAAGCCCACGGGGGTGAGTTCCTGGAGCCTCCTGCTGAGCTGCAGGACATTGCCAGGGGACAGGGACAGTGGGTTTGGACGGTGACAGTGGTTTGGACGGGGCTGCTGGGTGGTGGTCAGCCCCCACAGCTCCGCCAGCCTGCTCCCTTCCCAAATGGGGTCCAGGCAGGAGGGACGTCGCTGTTTGGGTTGCTTTTCTGGGCACTGAAGCCATTTCGCCATTTTTAGGTGAGGATCAATGTCCCCTCATGGTGTGACCGCATCCTGTGGAAGTCACACCCGGAGACACACGTGGTCTGTAACTCCTATGGTGAGTGAGACCCCTGGGGCTGGGGGCACCCCAGGGCTCAGGGCCACCGCCCAGCTCCCCCCTCCTGCCATTCAGGCTGCACCGACGACATCGTGACCAGCGACCACTCGCCCGTCTTTGCCACCTTCGAGGTGGGAGTGACGTCGCAGTTTGTGCCCAAGAAGGGTAAGGGGTTGGGGTCTGTCACCCCCTGTGCCTGGCTTGAGGTGAGCCCTGACCATGGGTGCTCAGCTGCCAATTACCGACCCGCTGGTACCTACCTGCAGCTCCCGGATCCGTCCCCGAGCCCCTGGCCTGCATCGAGTGGGAGAGCATTGAGGTGATCATCAAAACCACCAGCCGCAGCAAGTGCTACATCGAGTTTCACTCCTACTGCCTGGAGGGTGAGGTGGCCCCGGGGGACTGGGGGTGCACCGTGGGGGTGAGCCAGCCCCAGCTGGAGCTGTGCCCCCTTTTTTTCCCCATCAGAAACCCAACAGAGTGAGGAAAACACCTCTCAGAATTGCGACATCCCTGGCTTCCTCAAGTTGGGCTGGTCCGCAAAGCATCTGCCTGTGGTAGAGATGCTGCCCGACCCGCCCTCGAGCATCCTCCTCCCTCCTCTTCCCCATCCCTCCCACTGGCTCTGTACCTTGCACCCCAGATGGTGCTGGGAGCTGTCACCGTGCCCCCCAGGACAGAGCCACCCCTGTGCCACCCTGCCCTGTGGCAGCACCCTGAGCACCTCTCTTCCGTGTGCAGCTGAACCCCATCCTGCCAGACCTGGAGTACCTGGGAGACCAGCACTTGCTCCTCAGCATCAAGGGTGTGGAGAGCTGCGAGTCCTACGGTGCGGCAGGACGGTGGCATGGGGGGTGCCTGCCCCGCTCTGGGGTGCTGCTGCAAAGAGGGAGACTCACCTGCCCCCGAGCTGCCCAGGGTGGGTAATGCAGGCTTGGGCTGTGCCTACAGGCGAGTGCTGCATCGCGATGAGGTCCATGATTGGCAGCATGGCCCAGCAGTTCGAGACCTTTCTCTTCCACCGCGGCGAGGAGACGGGCTCCATCCGTGGCTGGATGAAGGTCCGGGTCCCCAAGGACAGGCGCAGCACTCGTGAGAGGCTCTATGGTAAAGGCGG
>NW_010423076.1:2773-3078 GCF_000710305.1 Buceros rhinoceros silvestris
ACTGCCCTCCTGGACCCCGGCCGTGGGCAGGGGCTGTGGGGTGCCCGGTGGGGAGAGGCCAGATTTTGGTGCCTTTGCAGAGTGGATCAGCTTTGAGGAGGAGGATGCTGAACCAGCAGCAGATGCCCCGACGTGCCCCAAGGCACCCCTGCAGCACCTCAGGTACGCCAGCTGGGCTCAGCCCCACCACAAGCCCTGGCCGTGGGGTGATGTTGAGCCCTCTCCCACCATGCTTTGCAGGAGCCGGCCCCACAGCCTCCCTGAGCTGGCCACCAGCTACACCAACCCAGCCTACTTCATCTTCG
>NW_010423076.1:3261-4625 GCF_000710305.1 Buceros rhinoceros silvestris
AGCTCCAGAGCACCCTTGGGGTGCGGGTCCCTTTGCCCTCAGAAGAAGCACAGTGGAACAGCCAGCTCCGCTGCATGCCAGGGGACCCATCCCGTGGGTGCCCACCCACCCCTCCCAGCGTGGGCCAGAAGAAGAGACCCAAATCAGCCATCCTGGCAAGGGACACGGTGGGGCTGGGTGGCCGCTTGCTGACGGCACTGCACATGGCCACCTGCCTGAGCCAGCTGGACCAGGTGTCCCCCGGGCGTGGAGGGGATGGTCAGAAGACCCTGCTACACCAGACCCGCAGCGCCCTGGAGCCACCGCCACGGCTCTGCCGGGAGGTGCCGAGGTGCACAACGGATGTTCACCAGCAGGGTCACTCTGGAGAGGTACCACTGTGGTCCCCATGGGGCTCTGGGGCTTAGCTGAGGGGCTTGGTTTGCTCAGGGAGGGGTGAGGACCTGCTTTCGGCCATGAGGCCACCAGCAGATGTGATGTTCCATCACCACGGCAGTGCTCTGCCTGAGGGAGCCACCGTGGTGCAGGCAGTGGGATATGGTGGAAGGTGGAGGAGCAGCAAAATGAGAATGTGAAAGCGGGGACTTTGTGGTCCTGCTGTGACACTGCTGGTGTGCGTCCTTGTTCTTCTTTCACCAGTGGCCCTGCGACAGGAGCGAGCGGTCTCGCGGCGTCAGCGGGTGCCTGGGCCACATCAGTCTGAAGCAGGATGAGGAAGGGATGCAGGAGCACAGCTGGGACCATCTGGAGATCTTCAGGTACCCCCAGGCCCTGGAGATTGGAAAGGGGGACACGGTGCAGGCCAGCCCCTACAGCCCCAGGGTCCCTGGCAGAGCCCCGTGCCCCAGTGGGGAGGATAGGTGAGCCTCAGAGTGGGGACACAGCAGGGCAGAGGACATCAAATCCCCACATCTCTGAGGATGTCCCAGGGCCATCAGAGTCCCTCTCCGTGGCTGTCCCAGCACTTGCTCCCCCTCCCTCCATGCACAGAGATGTCACGGAGCGGGACCTGATGGAGATCAGGGTGCTCAGCACGACCCATCCGTGGCTGGTCCATGGCGAGCTTGGCAAGAGTACTGCGGTGAGCCAGTCACAGACACCCGACCTCGGACCCAGTGCCTAGAGCACCTCTCCCTGCCCCACCACCCACCCGTGCTCCCCTCTCTGGAGCTCCCGGGGCAGGCAGAGCTGCCCAGGAGGACTGCGGACCTATCGGCTGCGCTCCCGAACAGCAAGTGACTCCACTGAAAAGTCTCAGGAACTCCCGAGACATCCGGAATAAAGTCTCAGGGACGCTGGGGTGCACTTGTGCAGCGCCTGGTTGCATGTGGGGGCAAGGAGGGAGCGTGCCATGCCCTGCCAAG
>NW_010423076.1:4785-5032 GCF_000710305.1 Buceros rhinoceros silvestris
GCCAGGTGGGGCCAGCACCGGCTCGCCATCCCTGGCTGCTCCAGGAGCATCACCCCCCAGCTTCCCCCTGTTTAACTGGGGACCCTGCAGACCCCAGCCCTCAACGCTGCCCTTGCCTGGTGTCCCGCAGGGCTGGCTCTGCCCTCAGTGGCAAACGCACCAGCTCTGCCCACTCAGCCCTCCACACCAGGGTCCACTGCGCTCTCCCCATCCCTGGGCTGCCTCCCACCAGTCACCCAGCCCGTCA
>NW_010423077.1:0-237 GCF_000710305.1 Buceros rhinoceros silvestris
CCCCGAACTGCCCCAGGAGCCCTGTGCTGCCTCCCAGTCTTGCCCAGCAGTGCCCAGCCCAGCTGCGGTCCTGCGCTACCGGCGCTGGCTGAAGGCTCTTTCCAAGGACCGTGGGAAGGCCCCCCAGCAAGCCTGGCCCCCCACTTTCAGCCAGAAATACCTCTTCACCCGCAAAGAGCTGGAGGCACCCGCGGGACCCAGCGCTCTGCACCAGCAGGCACGCCAGCGGCTGCGCCA
>NW_010423078.1:0-374 GCF_000710305.1 Buceros rhinoceros silvestris
TCAGCCTTACCCCAGCCATTACCTCCGTCCTGTTTACAGAAAGAACTGAAGGTGATTTTATTGCAGGTGCAATTCGTGACATGGGTATGAATGCAGCATGAAAAGGTAGAATGGCTTTTGCAGCCTCACACCGAAACCGAAGAGAAACAGCAACACAGCCAAGGGCAGAGCATACCCTTGAGGTTCAGTCCGGAGCAGGGCACTAGCGTCAGGTTGGAGGCTTGCAGAGGGGGTTGCTGTGCTCAGCCCTGGCTTTTGCTGCATTCCACGCTGTCAGTATGTGTGCAGAGGAGAATCTGGACAAGGAGCTGGCAAACACTGCTCTTGAAGAGGCAGAAGGAATGCAGGGGCGGTGCGGGTGATAGCAAACTAAC
>NW_010423078.1:513-9506 GCF_000710305.1 Buceros rhinoceros silvestris
CATCTCCAGCAACTAAACCCCCAGGTTCTACAGCCTGGCACTCACAGGCTCGTTTCTGCTGGCTGTGCAGTCTCTCTAGCTGCTGAGTGTCCTCCGGTGTTCCTGGCTCCTTTGTTTATTCCCTCCTATGGTAGGTTGCTCACAGCAGTTTGAACTTCAGAAACAATGAAAAGTCGTGAAAAGTCATTAGACGGCAAATCTCACCCAGAGTCATTTACCTCTCCTGCTGCAACTAGTGCAGTTACCACACGTCTTCTGAGGCTTGAACTGGGCTGGTGCGGAGCAGCCACCCCTCGCTGTCAATGACGTTCTGTGAAGACGTTTTGAGCCTCCACACTTCCTGACATGGGTTTATTTCATCATATGTGTTCTGAGTCTTTCTTGGCTGCTTGCAGGTTTCACTGGAAACAGTGAGTCTCTCTGCTCAGTTCGCTGCTGTACACAATTCTGGGAAAAAACTTCGGGCCCCTTTCCTGTAAGCAAGAATCTGAAAAGCCAATGTGTTCTGTCTTCCCTCACAGCCAGCCTCGGTGATGCCAATCTGATGTGGTAGAGAAGAGCGAGAGAAGGAAGAACAGAAGGATGAGGGTAGAGCGATCCTTGTCTCTCCTGGGACTCCTGTGTGTGGGTGAGTAGAGCTGGCCAGAAGTCCTGGTGACCCAGGAGGGTGGCTGCCCTGGGGCTGCGGGGGAGAAAGCACAGGGGCATGCGACTGGTTTTGCAAAGTCCCTGCAGCCACATCTGCTCCAGCTGGCACGTAGAGTGCCTGTAGAGCAGCTGCCTCAACCTTCTCAGGCTAGAGAAAAGAGCCGAAGCTCCCGGGGGCATCCCTGCCTGCTAGCCGGTTCACTAAGACACCCGGTCTCCATGCAGCAGGGCTGCAGCTTGGTGCACTGCTTTTGATTCTATTTTTATGCTTTATTCATGCGCTTTTCTTACACCATTTTGTGATCATGGGTAAATAAGTTCAGTTCAGGTTCACTGTCATGTCATGGGAGTGGTGGCAATTGCCCCATCACCAGCTTGAAGGGACCAGCATTTAGAAAGCCGGTTTAGGATGAAGTGGAGAGTAGCTGTAAAGAACCTGGTAACGGTGAGAGAGATGTTTGAAAGATAATTAGAAGATACTACAATGAGACTACAGCTACTCTGCCAATGTGCTGCAAATCCCAACCTCTATTCTTTGAGAAGATTCCATTTAGCAGTGGCCAGTTCTTTTTTCAAGTTTAAATTAATCTTGAAAAAAGCATCAGATCACCTTCTCTCCAGCCAAGTCCTATGCCTGGGGAATTTCAAACACACCCTGCTGTGGTAAGTGACTGCTGTTGTAAAGCGAGCAGTATCTGGGATGGGGCAACAGCGCTGAACACAGAGTACAGGTCATTCCCTTACTTATTTGAGTTACTTTCTATCGAAAGTAACACACCTCTGATTCAGATCTCCTAAAAACTGTTTCTATAATACTCCAGCTCCAGAGACTTCATCGGAGCTACTTGTTACCTACCAAGAGAGAAAAATCACATAGATAAACCGCTTTACAGCACGAGGTCAAGCCCTAGGGTCCAATCTTCCAGCGAGCACACTGCTGCAGAGGACAGTGGTTCTTGCCGCAGAAACCAGGCAGCCTTTTCCAGCAGTCTTTGGTCCACGATAATAAAGCCAAACTGCTGCGGGCAGAGAGTGCAATAACCCTTTTCCTAACCTGGGCTGGAAAATCATTACATCTCCCTTCTGCAATAGTGCGTGTTAAAAATGGCTTCCGAGGGAGCAGACTTCATCTCAAAACAACATCCTGTCTCCGTGAACAGAACACTTCCAACGCCTTTAGCGCGAGCAGAGGGCTACAGCCACCTCTTTCAAGCAGCTGAGCTCAGAAATGATATTCTTGAAGCAGGAAGGGTGCATGATACCAGCAGCTAAATTAATTAACCCTGTTCATTCTTTCTTTTGTAGTTGGGACTGCAGCTCAGCAGGGTAAGTGCGTTTTACCAGCATTCTTAACTGTTGAGTAGGATAAAAAGACCAACTGTGCCTCACAAGTGAGGACTAAAAGTCAAACAGAAGTATGTGAATTTTGCAGATACTGTAGGAAAGGAAAAATTCCCCGTTCATTAATTGTTACTGATCTTACTGACTAGAAAAACTGGCTGTCACGAGTTGTCCCTAATTACTGCTAGTGAACCCCAAGCAGGGTTGGACATTTTCCAACAGCAACAAGCAGTGAAGTACCAGCAGGCTGATTTGTTAACGCTCATTATTCTCTCCTTTGCAGATGACGACGAACCACCAGGAGGTAAGTGTATTTTACCAGCGTTCTTAACTATTTAGCATGACAGAAAGACTGCAGAAGCCTCACAGGTGAGGACTAAAAGACAGGTAGAAATATTTGAGTTCGAGCACTGTTTCAGGAAGAAAAATTTTCCTGTTTCTTAGTTGCTCCTGTCATCACTGATCAGAAGCACGAGCTACAGTGAGTCACCCCTAGTTACTGCTAGTGGTCTCCAAGCAGGCTGGCCATTTGCAGACACCAGCCAGCACACCAGCATGATGCACGGCAGGTGGCCAGGCTCTCTGACATCAAACTGAACCCTCCGTGATGGTATCTTGAATCTGTTTAGCCCTGCAAAGAAATCAGTGTAAAAAAACTAAAAGAAAACATATGTGCAGCGGATGCATACGCAGGAAATTTACATTACACCACGAAATCAAAGAACGTGCTGAGCAAACTGTCACGGTGGGACCGAGGGTGGGCAGGGAAGCTGTTTGCAATGCTGGTTTCCCTTCTTGTTGTCCCATCTTCCATTAAAGAGTTCCTGGTGGAGATTTCCGGAACCACGGTGACAATCACGTGTCCCTTGTCTGAAGAGACCATAACCTGGAAGAAGGCTGAGACCCAACTAGACAACAAGGAGAGGAAGTATGTAATAGAGAACCATGACAGCTCTCCAGCCAGCGTGAGCTGTTCCACAGGTGCAGGTGAAGCTGCGAGGACGTACGCAATGTACCTGAACGCCAGAGGTGAGTGAAACACCCTCAGTCTAGGGGCTACAGTCCACACAGCCCAGTGACAGGTTCTAGGAGCTCAGACCTGATATTCAGTGCTGCTGGGCTGGGTGAACACGATCCTGCTGGGGCCCTTGGCACTCTGCGTGGGCAGTAAGCGGGTCCAGGAGCATTTTTTTTTGCAAAAGGAACCTCCCTCTCTCCATGCCTTTCTCCTCTGCTGTGCTCAGGCTGGTTGTGTCGATGGTTCCCACACACACAGAGGGCGATTTTTTGTTATTACAGTGGCACGAGCAAGATCTGTCACAAAGGCCAGAGGCATTCTTACCTCGCAGAGCGGACACCTCCCATCTGCAGCACACAGCCTGGGTTTTGTGACCCACCAGCCAGGGGCACTGACAACCCGACAGAGTGATTTAAGCCTCTGAGCCATCTAAAACATGGGCAGCTTTCAGGACTTAGAGTCCAGCACGGGCAGAGAGGGGCCGTGATCTAGGAGGCATTGTGCACCCTGCGGCTCAGGCCACACGAAGAGCAGAGGGTAGCGAAGGAGGCTGCACGCCCCAGCCCTCTGGCTGGGTCTGTTTGCAGTCTGACACGCTGGGGCAGACAGGATGGCCAGCGCTGTCCCCTCTCCTTTCTGCTTGCTCTGTTGTCCTTCCCACCCAGAACTGCTCCTTTGCTGCCAGCACTGAGCAGGGGAGGAGGCCCGGACTTCCTTGCTGGAAAGGAAGGGTGTCCATGCCTGAGCACCTTCATCTCTCCTCCCGGCAGTGTGCGCGAACTGTGAGGAGCTGGATGCCTTAGCGGTGACAGGGATCATCACTGCGGATCTTCTCATCACCTTCGGGGTGTTGATTCTGGTCTACTACTTCAGCAGATACAGGAAGGGGAGAGCAAGCACTAGTGCTGGCAGTCGGCCACGAGGTAAGAGCATTTCAGGAATCTCTCATCTTCATGACATCCACTAAGCACTAAATTAAGCACTTGCCCTCGCTGAGCGATGGAGCATCCTCTGTTCCCCCCAAGACCTCGCCAAACAACGCTACTGCTTGCCACGTGCGTTGCTCTGGGCTGCCTTCTGGAACGGGATGGGTGCAGCGGCTGCGCTGTGTCGAAGGCTTCCTGCCCGTAGCAAACCCTCTCACGGGCTGCTGTGCAGCAGTGTCGAGCCTGTGCTGAAGCAAACTCTGAATGCAGATGCTCAGCTCGCAAGAGTAGCTGCCAACCCACCCTGGCCCTTCTTGTTTTCAAGTACTTCTTCACAACCAGGAAAGCTAGATGTTTACCCTAAAAGCGAGCTGATTTCTCCTAAACGATCATAAGGCCCCTACCTGCAGCAGTTGTGTCTTTAAAAACTCTAAACTCCTAACAAAGCCACGCGAGTTGACCTGTGGTACGCATCACCCTGGGATCATCTCTGTGAAAGCCCCTCGTGCTGTGTTATACGAACCATCACCAAGGATGGCCTCTCGTTGCCTCTGTTGCAGGTCAGAAGATGCAGCGTCCTCCTCCTGTTCCAAACCCAGACTATGAGGTATGGAGTAGCTGCATTTTTTCCACCTCTCTGCTGGCTGGGGAGGGATGGCCAGAGCTGGGAACCTGCAGCACTTATCCTGTTCACTCCTTTGAAGCAGCATCCAGTCAACCTCTAAGCTTTCTCAGGAGCAGAGATAAAGGTGGGAAGGGGGAAGCCCCTTCTCCTGGTGCTGCGGCAGGGAGTCAGGAGCAGAGCTGCAGCTTCCCGTGCTCTGTGCATGCTACCAGAGCCACGCTGTCCCTGCTCTCGCTGTTGCCATCTTCTCCACGATTGCGTGGACCAAGACCCCGGCATTGTTTGCAGGGGTGTTAGTAAGGATTCCCAAACTAACATCTCTGCTGTTCTCCCAGCCCATCCGGAAAGGCCAGCGGGAGGTGTATGCGGGGCTGGGACCCAGGGCCTTCTGAAGACCCACGGACGATGTGCTGGCAAACAGCAGCAGAGGGCTACGCGCTTCTGCCCCGCTCGGCATTGGCTCCCCGCGCGCCTGCTGAGGCTGGCCGTTTGGGGCAGCTACGCAGGGCGGGCACCCTGTCGCCACCCGCTCTCCCACCCAACACTGCCTTCGGACTGACAGCACCTTGGCAGGGAAGTTCTCCTTCTCATTAAAGGACTGCAGCCTTGCTCGTGGCTCCTGCCTCCTTTCCCCTCACCCTCCTCTCTGCTCTGGTTCCCCCTCCCCACCCCATTTAGTTTCTCCGCTCGCTCCCTGCGTAGCTAGTGGGCAAAGAGCGGGTCCTTCTCAGCGTGGCTGGCCAGTGTCCCTGTCCTGCGCTCCTGTTCACAGCCTGCCTTCGTCAACAGCAACATATTAAAAACAAAATGGTGTGTTTTCATGGAAAAGCCACCGCGTCGCATAAAAATATTTCAGGCCAGGAGAACAGTTTTCCTTTAAAAAGAAGAGAAGCACTTCTAGCAGTGCACGCAGACCGACCTGTCCATCCCGCAGCCCTTCCTCTGCAGGAAATGAGTGGGGCTGAGTTCCACTTGGCATCCAGTGACCTTCACATCTCAGACCTTTAGCAGAAGATCTTTGAAGGCTCATGCGAGTGTTTGGCACCTTCCCAAGCCATCTGAAAGGAAATTCAGGAGGTATTAGGAATTGTAAGTGCTTGGCTGAAATCTTTATTGCTATTAAACAAGCTAGAGCTCTCAGATATCTCAGCTAAGATTGATGTGAACCACCACTTAGCAACGAGTATCAGCTTTGCAGGCTGACTGAGACAGGACGACAGGGCTTTCCGTGTTTCCCAGACTGGAACTCAGCCCAGCACTAGCATTCTGCTCTGAAACGGCGTCTTACTGGAACTGATGCATGGGGGCTGCAGAGATAGAGCCCAGGACCCTCAAAACCCAAGAGAGCACCAAACCCTTTCGCTAGACTGTTGTCAATACAGAGGCTTCACAGTACAGTTGCTGGTGACTTTAATTTTCCAGAGCAATTGCTCTTAGAGATTCTGGTGATCTGTCCTTTGCTGCTCCCTTTCTCTCCCAGTTTGGGTCTGTCACTTGAGGTCTGCCTGGGTTCTGTTAGAAAGAGGGCAGATGCTTTGCCTTTTTCACTTTCTTATACATTTACAAAACTGAAATATATTAAGAAAACAGCACCCCCCGGTATGCACTGGAAAAGGTTTTCCCTGTGGTTTTGTCTCTGTTAAAGAAACCCCGTTTCGGTAAGGGGAGTTCCCAGGTCAGGAGCAGTCCGAGACTGTAGGAGCTTCTGCGGGTCTGTCTTGACTCACCCTGCAGCAGCCTACGGGGGGTTTTGGAGGAGACTGCGCCACGGCGGGTGGGATGGGACACACGCATTACCCATACACATACACTGCCATGCCCAGGAGAGCAGGGCAGTGCTCGACAGGAGCTGGGGCATGGTCTGGGGGCAAGTGAAGGAGCTGAGGTCCCACGCACTCAGCATGCTGATTTTAAATCTGCCCCAGTTTAAAAGCTGTGGTTTCCAAAGCAGCAGCAGCAACGGAACATTTCTGATCTAACACTGGCCGAGCGAGCCACGTTTCTGTTGCTCTGCAGAGCACCAGCTCTGAAGAAAGGAAACAGCAGCAGTGGTGGGGGCTGGGGGTGGTTTTGCCCTTGAGTTTCAGTATGGGGAGACAAACACCCAGCATGTTTCATGCTTCAGATTGCTGTGCTTACCCTGCAGGATGTGGTTTGAAAGGCAGCACAGCTGGGTTTAGCATGCAGGCTGCTAAACACCTAGGCAGGAGATTGCAAGATGCACAGAGCACTAATCCCCAGCAGCTCTAAAACCACTCTGGACCACGGTCTCAGCTTCTGCAAAACACCACCGCTCCAGGGATGCTTGGTCAGCCCAGTGCCACGAATGGGACGGGAGAAGCTTGGACCACTCTGTGTGTACCACATCTGTTTTGCTTCAAGCTACACCCGGTGCTTCTGCTTCATTGGAGGCTGCATAAATGTGTTTGCCTCAACCAGTGCCACCCCACGCTCGCCTTATCTCCGTGGGATCAGCACCCACCCAGTGACATCTCTCTGCTTCTGCACTTGGCTGCACCACAGAAGCATTTCTTTGGAGGAGCCTCTTACCTCTGCTGGCTCCCCGCTTTGTTCGGAGCTGATGCACCCACCCTGCTCCCGGCTCCTCCTGCTCTTTGGGTGTGGTTAGCCACCTTTGCTCCTTGCTTTGAGATCTGACAGTGATGAAAGCACGACGGACTAGGCAGTCCGCCAGTCACTTTTTTGGTAAGGTCCTGTGCAGGAGGCTTTGCAGACCAAAGGCGGCTATTGGCATATTCTACCTACAACAGCAGTATCAGGCTCACCCTTCGCTGGAACAGGTTAGAGCGGGAAAAAACAGTAAGACATCACTCCGCTTCTGTGAAGAAGAAAGTCTTGTCATGTAAAGAGGCAACACCGTAGGAAAACAGGTCCTTTTCTCAAGGCTGATCACACACCGATTCCTGTAGGGGCACGTGGGTACACCCACAGCCTACGTGGTGTTCACTGAATCAGGTGTGTCACAGATTTGTGGCCAGTGTTTATCAAGCGTTAATGCCTTTAGTGCTGCTGTTGTACCTTACACTGAGTCACAGGGCAATGCGCAGCCTGGTGCTCTCCAAAACCTGTCACCAACAGTCTTAGAGAAGCAGGAAAACACAACCCACAGGTGTAAGCACTGGCACATGGAGGATGACCTGGTTTCTGAGGTTTCTAACTGCTGGCTGATCCTGCCTGTTACCTGCCTCCATGTCAACCATAGTCAGACCACACTAGCTGTTTCTGCTCGAGCTGGGACCTTACCAGGAGAATCCGGGTGGCATGGGGAGACCCACTGTCGCTCAGTGACGGGGAAAGGTGGTTGAGCTGGGGAAGGCTCTGAAAGTTTGCTCGACTGCATCCTGTACTCACCCACTGGGGTGGCTAGTGAGCCTGAAAGAGGGGTTGCCATTACCTGCTCACAAAGGTGAGTCACTCTCCGGTGGGCTGCAGAGGCCGAGGAGGGTGGGGGAGCCTCCCAGGACCAGCGGAGGCGTAGGGAGCACGGACTGCCTCTGGTCTTTGCTGCCTGGCCAACTCTGCTGCCACGTGCTTTGCACGGTCTCTGCTGCAGTTTTCGTCCTCTCTGCTGTCTCTATTTCCTCTCGGGCCAGCCCCCAGCAGCTCCCCTGGGGAGCCAGCACAGCTTGCCACTTGGCTTGTGCTTCACCCCCAAGCACTGAGGCAACCCAGGCTGGCTGGGTGCCGGGGACCTGGCAAGCCTCGGCGGTTTGGAGGCTGCGATTACATACCAAGCCCTGCATGCGCAGGGGCAACATCCTCCCGTCCTCCTTTCTGCCAGTCCCCAGGACTCAACACAACGACGGAGCAGGGAAGCTATGGGATAGGCTGATCTTTAATGAAAGGAATACAGAACTGCAAGAGCTCGTGGAAAGAGCAGAGTGCTACAAGCAGCCCAGCCCGGCGAGGAGCCGGAGGGCTCTTCAGGCAAAGACCTGCGCTGTCTTCTGCCAGCAGCGAGCTTACGGAGGCAGTGCCAGGGGAGGGTACTGGTGCTCTTGGGCGCTGCCAGTGTGAAGGAGTCACAGGCCCCAGCATCTTCCTGCTTCACTTGCGAGCCTTGGTAGGTGCCAGCCGGCTGTACTGCCCATCGTCCCGCTCACCAAGGGGCTACGAGGAAAGTGAGGCACAATGAACCACAACTGTGTCTGTCCAGCCCCAGGAGGGAGGGTACGGGGGAGGCTGACCCAGCCCTCTCTTTGCCAAGCTTTGGGCTAGATTTCTCTCCCTGCACACAGAGCTCAAGAACCCCAGAGAGGAGGCGGCAGGGGTTAGCCCAGCTTGCCTCATCCTCTGGGTCGCTCAGGGGGAGGCGGTTGCGAGTGCCTGAGCTGAGAGCCATCCAACGCGGCTCAGGGCCTCTCGCGAGCACTGCTCATCCCCCAGCAGATGTGCAATCACCGCCCACCCAGCC
>NW_010423078.1:9610-11219 GCF_000710305.1 Buceros rhinoceros silvestris
ATCACCGCCACACCAGCCCCACGCCACACAGAGGTGCTGAAGCCCACGCTCACCTGGTAGAGCTGCTCGTTGGCAATCAGGTTCTGCCTGTCAGAAGCTAAATGAAGAAAGAAGATGGTCCAAGATTAGGGGAGTCATGGGTAGCACACGGGTGAACATTTACAAACTGGAGCAGCGAGCTGCTTTCATCCCTATAGAAGGCTTTATGAAAAGCCCCTGCAAGGCCTCAGATGTCCCTGTGTCACCAGCTGCTGTCCCTGGGATAACGTTTTGGTTAACCTTATTTGTTCGCCAGCTTCTCCTGGGAAGCTGAGCTAGAGGCAGGAGAGGTTCAAGGCTTGTTCCCATAGATCCCTACCCTAGACACGCTGTGTGCTGGCCGCTGCCTGCAGCTTGCAGCGACTAGGCTCTGAGGGAAGTGATGGAAGGTCCCTAGGTACCACACAGCTCCCAGAGATGCTCAGCCACTTCCCATCCCCACCCACGGGCAGCCAGCAGAGCTCTCCCCTCACCTCGTGACATGCGTCCCTTGTCCTGGCCCGTGATGCAATACACAGCAACTGCCAGGAAGATGGTGGCAACAACATCCGCGACCACAATCCCCGAGATGGTGGGAGCGTCCACCTCGATGCAATTCTGGCACACTAGAAGCCCAAAAGAACAGACACTGAAAGCAGTAACCAGGACCGTACCCTTTGGCTGCCACTGCCCTGCTGCCAGGGCCAGTCTGCGCCCAGAGCGCTCAGCCAGGGCTGAGAGACACCAGGGATCAAATTTGCCTTGCTGTGTGACCCAAGGCAGTGGCACAAGCTACCACATGTCCCCAGCAGTCGGGGCAGGCAGGAGCAGGGCCAGTGAGTGGCTAGCAATGAGGCAGTATGAGTGCCAGGCACTAAACGAGCCTGTAGAGCTCCCACGGGGACACTGGGTGCAGGGGAACGGGCAGCTGAGCTGTTCCCAAGGGCAACCTAGCACAGGAGCCATCAGGACTTCTGCTGGAGGAATCACCCTCAAACCCTGGGCAATCAGTGCTGCCCTCAAAAATCTGCTTGGATGAAAACTTCAAGCAGTTCTGGCTCTAGAAAGCAGGTTAGCAACACTTACTTCGATAGTGCACCTGCAGCGAGGAGCTTCTCTTTCCGTTAATTTCACAAGCGTAGATGCCTCTGGGATCATCGTAAGCTGAACCCAAGTCCAGCCGCGTTACATTTGCTATCCGTTCACCACTTTTCAGCCATATAACTGGTTTCTGGTTCTCTTTTCCACATTGCAGGAGCACCCTCCCGTTAGTTTCTGTCAAGATTATCTTCTCTCCTGTAAAAAAACAAAGGGAGAGCAGAGAGCTTTGCAGCGGAGTTTTCAGCCCTCAGAGGGGCGAGAGCTCACTCCTGGAGATGGCTGATACGGACAGCATTGTGTTAGGCTGTCCCGGAGCAGCGGAAAGGACACCGCAAAAAAAAAAGCTCTGGAAAACAGGCTGCCCAGCGGAACAGCAGCCCGGTGTTCAACTGGTGGTCCCCTCAGAGTGAAAACGAACTGAGTCAGGTCTCTACCGGGTCCATTCAGACTGTATGTGCGTGATCCCGCACACATCCCTGCGCAGAGCCAC
>NW_010423079.1:0-26210 GCF_000710305.1 Buceros rhinoceros silvestris
GCGATCCCATGCGGGAACAGGTGAAGATAGAGTTCTCCACCTCCTCGGCAGAAGAGACAAACCTCCAGAGAGTCATTACCTCGAGGAGTAATCAGAGCACATATCATCATCCTGTGTTTCATCTCAATAATTCACACCCTCTCAGCGTTTTTGTATTTGCAAATTACTTCCTGAGGGTATAAGTTACCAGTTTCTGCATTCATTTTTCACAAAAGCAACTTCAAAGTTGTCCTTTTTTTTTCCCGCTAGTACATAGTCAGGAACCTTGCTACTGCTGCAGAAAGAACTATTTTTTTCTCCCATTTAACCAAGCTGAAAAGGCTCATACATCTTCCGCCAGAGGTCTGAATTTATAAGTTTTTATTCATTTTGTACAAACAAAGGCAAAACTACACTTTCAAATGATTTATTGATGTAGATGAATTAAGTATTTTTAAATAATTAAGAATATTTAAATTTTTACTGAAAACCATTTCGGGATGATTAGTCACAGAGATCTTTTTCCATTGTAATTGTGTATGATGGAAATGGACAACCATATGGAATTTCCCAGCTGGGAATCCTGCCCTCACTAAATGTAAATAATGCAGATTTATGGGATCTTGGCATCTGTGATAATGTGAGTCTATTAGGATGGCAGGGTGCCTCGTCATAATTTGGCTGGATCTTTGCCCTGTTGCAACACGGGTGCCAATTAGTTATTTGTCGGTTATGGCCTGTGGGCCACCTTGCACTGGCTCACACCTGTTCGCTTCATGTGCCAGAAAAGAGTTCATGAATAGGGAAGGAAAAGTCACAATGAGAATTTGAATAACACTACCTGCCTTTGAAACTTATTAAAACCAAATCTTTAGTTGTTAGTTTTACAGAGAAGGGCAAATAACTGTCTTCTGGCTCAGTATTTTGCTCAAAATAATTTTAAAATCTTTTTGATGACTCTGAATCAAAAAGCTGTTGGGGGCTTAATGGGACGTTTTACTTTTGAAAGAATTGTGTTTGGTTTGTTCCTGGATTGTTCCCTTTTGTTTAATCCCTGTTTAGTATTTTGGACTCAAGATGTCTTTCCAATATTTTTGAGACAAAAGAACACTGAGGTTTCAAGTTGAAGGAATAGGAAAAATACTTCTCATTTTACTGATTCTCCCATATTTTGTTCCATTTAAACTCGTCACTGAATATGACCTGAATCTGCAGACTAATCTGAGTGACCTGATTTTTCTTTTCCGTATGAGCTAGTTTTCTGAACTGTTTTTTTTCCAGCTTTAAATAAAAGCGGTCAAATCATGAGAGGCTTGGCAGGGAAAAGGGGTACAGATGGATGACGCAGAGCATGGTGTGATGCCACGCCTGTGCTCACTGTTTGTCTCCAGAAATGTTCTGTCACATCCAAAAAAGAAGAGTAATTAATGAAGGCTTATAAAGGGTGCAATCTTTGTGTTATCCAGACTAACACAGAGCAAAAGCAGGGGACCACAGAGAGCCCGTGCAGCTCACTGATACTCAGCTGATACTCGGTTAATTCGGCTTCTCTTTGCAGTTCCACATACTTTCCCTGGCTTCGACCTACCATTGTCTCTGTATAAGGAAGGTCTCAGCATGCCCTTCTGATTCAGGGGGTAGCTGGAACAAGGCTATCCAGGAAGAGTTCCCTTCCACTCTTCTCTAGCTGGTTCAGAGGGGCAGGACGCAGAATTTAGTCCAGCTTATTCTGTAATGTTTTCTGAAATGATATAAATCCATCTGCAGCATTTTTAGGACTGCTGAGCACACAGCTACAGCAATAATTCCTGGTGCTGGAATAGAAAAGCTGTGAGGTTAAAACCTCTTTATTCCAAGCAGAATAGAAAATGCTAAATAGTAGATATTAGGATGCTGCTGAGCAAGAGAATTTCCTCTACAAAATGAAATACTTAATCATTTGAATTCCTATTAAATCTGAACATTTAGGAAAACTGGCAGCACAAACCCCACCTGTTTCCAAGGCAGAACTGCATCACTAATGCCACCAAACGAGCATATCGCTAAGGCTTGTCATTGGTCATTCTGCTCACACCACACACACGATCTTCACTCACAGTATTTCTGCTCTATGTAAGACGGAGGAAATGGCTTTAGCTGTTCTGCATGTTAAGCTTTCACACACCTTCTGTTAAGAGACCCAGTTCTAATGGTATTCGCAGAGCAGTTTTGGTCTTCACACCAGAATACTAATGTCTGGCAATGGGCAATATGTGGTCAACCCAGAAAACAGCACAGAACTCTGGGATGTTGTACTATACCTGCATAGAATGTCAGTGGTGACAAGTGATGATACAGGCTGCAAAGGCTACACTGTCACTGCCACGACTCCGGGCTATTTCCCCAATTTCTCCCCTGTGACAGCATTTGTTTTTAAACATTCACCAAAAAAGAGCAGTGTGATACAACTTAAGAATACCAGTTGTGAGCAAAATGAAAAAATGAGAGTAAAAAAAAATAGTTACATGAACTGCAGGAAGAGTGAGATTTGCTAGGAAAAGCTTTGACTAAGACTAATCTATTGCTCCTTATAGAATGATGCATAATTCTGCTCAGCCAAAAGCAAGACCCCAACCCCAGCTCTGCCAGGCTAGCCAAGCAATGCATGCTGTCTGCACAGCTGAGCGCTGCAGCCACAGGGTACAGCTCCCCACCGCCACCCCAAAGCTCCGGGAAATGGTAAAAAATACAGGATTTTCCAAAAGAATGCAGGAGCATTAGTAAATCCAGCACCTTGATGCAATCTAGGCAAGATTTACTCATGATCTCAATCTAGTGAGGTCTGCTATTTGAGAAGTTCTGCATTAGACATTTCTGTAATTAATAGAAATACTCGTAGTTACATTAGGACTTTTTACAGGGAGGATATAAAGCACTCGTGTTTCAGGTCACAAGCTAATCACTGAATTAAGGAGGATTAGGAAGAAATCTCTTAGAGGCAGGTTATTCCATACAAGTGCATTATAGAGTATATTATTCCACTGCACTTTCACTGGAAACTACTAATAAGTCAGTCTCAGGGACAGAATAATGAAGAAAACCAACTGACAGTGTGGTCCAGGATGGCAATTCCTAGATCTAAATATAACAAAAGTCCAGTCCTAATTGGAAAAGATTTGCTTTCCAATTGTTATTTTCCTTCTTTATATCCCACTAAGGACATTATCCCTGTTTGCAGTGATGCAGTATGTCGAAGTGACAGCCTTGTTCTAGATACCATATTTACATCTGATAAGGTGTAAATATTCAAATATATATCAGGAGTTAGCAGTATGGCTGTGAGGTGTAGGGAGAGCCCAGTGCAGTAGCTACATTAACAGCACCTCTGAGCAACAAAGGCTCGTCAGACTCATTATAGCTTTAAAGAGACACAAGGACACCAGTGAATATGCTGCTTTCACTGTCACCTTGAACTTGATTGTACAGCAATTGCCACAGCTAAGCTGTTACCCCTGGGTGTTAACAGAGTGCAGACGACATATGCATATAATATGGATATTTGTGTGTATTTCTGAAAGGTCCAGAGAGGGGAGCACATGGGGAATGGTGAGATGCTGGCCAGCAGGAGTAGCATCAGATCCCAACTCTTGTCACCCTCTCTTTGGGCACCCAAACAAAGGTGAGTTTTAAGAAGGGTGTCACACATACTTGTGTCATTGGGGGTGTCGCACATAGTTCTACTGTTCCATATGGAAATACCTCCCAAATATGAGACAACCCATACAAGAACAAAAGCCGTGCAGTGGAGCTGCCATCGGGACATCTCAAGAGACTTAATGCGTCTGTATTGAAAGAGAAGAAGAGGGATGCAGAGAGGGGGAGGATGGCATAAAGAAAGGCATTGGGAAAAAAATACCTTTTCCATGAGTGTAGTGGTCAATTTTCTAACCACAGATTCATCACACGGCAATGAGTCAAGCTATCTAGAACTAATATGGCATGTGTGGGAGTCATTCTTCAGAGGTGTCTGCAAAGACACTACATGGACCTCAACTGCGTCCTCCTTAAAATTAATCCCTGTTGTGATACTAACAGGAAAAGCTCAGCAGTGATTAATCTAGTGGTTTCCAGTCACTGCCTTTTAATATGTTGACCAGTATGATCTCACTGTTGCCTTCTGCTCGCATTACTTTTCTTCTTTGTAGACCTGTCAACTCTTAATTTTGATTACAAGGTGTTCAACATAACAATTAAAAAACCCACCCAAACAGAATGCTGGCACAGCGGGGCTTAGAGGTTGCCAGTCCTGCTTCAAAGTACTGCCGGTCCTCCCCTCGACTATTTCTCTCTCTCATTGTGATAACCACCCTTTTCCTCACAGCAACACGACCTCTACAGCTGTGCTGCAAACTGAATGGGACAATTGCTTTGGCTAGAAACACTGGAGGCAGGAGGAAGCGCTGGGGGTTTTTTGCTGGATCAGTTCCCCCATCTGGTTGGGTGTGCAACCCTGCCTGGGCTGTGCCAGCACAGTGGAGGGGACGGGGCAGTACAGGATCAGGGCAGAAAAGGGGAGCTGTGGGACAGGGCCATCCATAATCCAGTACTGGCACCAAGGACTTTAAAACACTACATCACAACTTTACGCAGTTACGTGTAGGCATTACCTCTATACAAATAACAAATATCCATAGTAAAAGCTTAAATTTAAAAAAAATAGTATTCATACTCCCCTAAGAAGAAATTAATTATTCATAAGTGATTGTAGAAAATTCGATCAAATATTAATAGTCTAAATTAGAGACAAAACTGCAGTTGGTTAATTCTGGAGTATAGGTCAAGCTAGACCCAGATTTTCTCTGTCACTTGGGAGAGCCCACACCACACCACACACTCAGTAGCTATCCAAACCAAAGCCCATTCTTGTAGAAAAAATAACAATAATTGTTAGTGGTTCAAGGAACCTCACAGTAACAGACTCGCAGAATGTGAAAGGCAAATGAAAGACTAGGGCAAAGGAAAAGCATTTGGTTATGCTTTCAAGAGATGCTTTCAACTCAGTAATAAGCTAAAATAAGTAGGTTTTTGTCCCCTTTAATTTTGAAAAACCTAACGTGGGGCTTAAAATAACATTTTTACAATGACAGTTTTGTTGTTTGGGTTGTGATTGCTCTTTAAACCTACTATTCATTAAAATACCTGCTTCTTTTCCCCCCACTGACTCACTCTCTTGGTTATATAAAATTACCAGTGCTTTTGTCATTCCTGTGCTCTGTTGGAGAACTAGCTCAGCAACATTTGCATTCTCAAATAAAGCAAACAAGCCTTACTTTGTACCGGATGTATTCCTTACACAGACAAAATAAAGGAGAAATCCCAGTCCCACCAAAGTGAACAGAAAAAAAATCACACCTTAAATTCAGCAGCGTTAAGATTTGACCTCAGCTTTTTTCCCAGAGTCAGGAGTGCCAGACTGAGTCCATCTGGAGTGTCTCCTTTGGCATTCAGCTTGACTTGTGACACGATACCTTCCGCAGAGAGACTTGTGAATACCAGCTCTCGGTTCTGAATTGTAACATAATGAAAGTCAAGAAAATGTACATACCTGATCATCAAATGATGTGCCCTTGTTGAAACTTTAAATGAAGTTCTGCAGAGGAGCTTCAGGAATGACACTAAGTTAGGTAACAACCTGTGCTCCTAATTACTTTTCTTGTTACAGTTAACGAGAGAAACACTTCCAGCCTCTGAGCATGCAGGCTCACACTGAGATACGAGGAATAGATTAATTTCATTAGCACAACTTGCCATCTATAATGAAGCTATAACAGGCCAAATGCTCTAATCTACACTCCTCTGGTCATGCTGTTTGTTACGCTTTCAGGATGCCAAGAAGGGAAATGGATCTGGCAATTGTCACTGGTTGGAAGTGCAAACAATTTTTTCCCTTAACCACATCGGCTTTGCAGAGTTACCATGAATGTAAAACCGTAAAAGCTTACTTCAGTTGTTAAAGAGATCTGACTCACAAAAAAGGAATCGCTGTGTTAAGTCAGGAGATGACAGTTGACACAGTTTCTAAACTGATTAGCAGAAGCTGAGAAGTTAGCAACTAGCTTTATTTTTTAAAAATTTTTTCCCTAATTTTCTGCTGATGGCTCTTGTCAGAAGGAAGTACCTCAGGTAGATGGTTCCTCAGACTTAGTATAGCAGTGTTTGTGGGTTTGGAATAGACACGTGCTTTTATTAGCATCACAGGCCATTATCAGGCATCAGATGATGAGAATAATAATTCAATGTTGTAGTGCCTGAATTGCGTCTGTGGCGATAATTTAACATGCATGCTTCAGCTCTTGAAAAGATGAATAGAAGTGACAGAGCTGATATTAAAGTTAAAATTAAAAGCACAAGGACATCACTGAGTATCTGAAAATAACTTCAGTTTTAACAAATAAAGAGCAATGACCAGTTCGACTATGGGAAGGGGTAAGAAACTTCCTTTAATTAGTTTCTCAGTGTAAGACATCACACAAAATAACTAGTCAGAGAATACTTTAAGAAAAAAGAACTGAGATTCACTTCTCAGGTGATGAAGACACATAACCGGGATCTCTAAAAGCTCCTTAGCCTGAGCCTGCTTACATGTATTGCTAACCAAAGCCAATTCTAAGAAATCACAAGCATATGAAGATTTTCCTTCCTGCTGCTAGAAATTCTGCTTAATCTCCCAGCAAGTGGTCCCATTTGGCTCATATTCAAAGCCTGAAAGAGATCCCAGTTTCCTATAGCTTAATATAATCTGTATGTCAGCTCAGTGAGCAGAGGCATTACAAGAAACCTCCTGGCATGCTTTCACCTTTACAAGCGAGCATATATTTTATGCAAACCAAGCATGTACTATTTCTGAGTTTTTCACCAGGTTGGCAGCCCATCCACTCATCACAGTGAGTGTTCACGTTCTGCAGTGGCCTCCATTTTTTATGAATACACAGATCCACATGCCGAGCAGTATGCATGAATCCTTTATGTTACCAATCAACACGGAGCTCCATGAGTTTCAACCAGCACTAGGTCAAGCCACGTGAGCTGAAGGCGTGGGTAATAAGCCATTAGATTTATTTCAGTTTCTCCTATAGTTACTTTACACCTTTTTAAACATGCCTTAATTAAATTCATTCTTTAAACTTGTCTTAATTAAGTTCATTCTGGAACATGAAAATTGCTGTCTCCACTGATCTGGAAATGGCTCTTTTTAGGCCGGGAAGACTTTTGCCTTGAGGCCTTTACTAGAGCTAGGAGAGGAATAAGTGCTTATAGCTTATAGAAATTGTTTTATTGTCGTACCCAATGAGTCTGCTCAATGAGGTTCATACCACACTTCCACTGTGCCAGTGTTTGTTTTTTCAAGCAAAAAAGGCTTGTAAATAATGGCCCCAGAGTATTATCTGCAATCCCGTGTTCACTTTTAAACACAAAACCCACAGATGCTACTTTCCTTCTGCATCTAAATAACTGCATGGTAGCGAGTGGTGCTGCTCTTACTGTACTCAGCAGAGCTGACCTATGAAAGTAAGTGCAACTATTTATAACCAGCATGTCTACCTTGTGCAATGGCTTATGCTCAGGTGCAGAATCCTCTTTGCAGAAGGCAGATCTCACAATGAAATCCAATCAGCACTCACTACCAATGGTACAAGCAACAGTTTCTTATAGTGCTTGTGACCCCGGTTGGGTAGTACCTATAAGGCAGGTAGAGCAACCAGAGCGAACAGCAGCAGGTTTTGAATGGATCTTGTAAAGAGCGAGGAAGGACCTGGGAACCGGGAGACGTGGATTCTCTTCCAGGGGCTGCAGTAAAACTACTGTGTAAGCCAAGGCAAGCCATCATATCTACAGTCAAAACTAACTCAGTCAGACTGAAATATGAAGCATTGTTCTTAATGTCTCAAATCCAGTGAAATCCTATTCTGTGATAAAAGTCCCATGAAACCATTGCAGAATTGAATCTAATAGTTAATAATACAAGGAATCCTTGAAAAATCAGGCAGGTCATTAGTCCTATTTGGTGTATAGGAAAGGTGTTGTTTTTCTAATTCTAACCCAATGTTTGTACTTTCCTCTTTATCATGTCAACGTTTGCAAGCAATAAAAGGGCATTATGTGCTGGTCATTGTATCTGCTTTTGAGATAAATCTGTGTTAGCATTCCAAGGGTCAAGGAACTCTTCCAGGGCAAACGAATTCTGGAGCACTGATGCCAGATGGTGTGTGTATATAAAGTGGAAAAGGAGGAAAGCAATTTACTGTGTTCCCTTTCCCAGGAGAAGTGTCACCCAGAAGGACAGCAAATGAGGTGAGAAACTACTGAGAAATTGGAGAGACTATTTTCTTCTTCTGTTACATGTTATTTTCTTCGTATCTGAAAAGTCTAGGTACATAAAAGAGCTGCAGTCCTTATTCAGGCAAAATTATTCCAAAAAGATAACAGGAATATTTAACTAAAGAATGAAGAGTTAAATTAATGACATGTATAAAGAATTATGCATTGATTTATGTAACAAGTTCTAAATTTATCTGTATAGCTTGCTAATAGGTAGTCTGTGATTACAGAAGTTTTAGTCTCACAGAAAAACATGGTTTTATCTTGCATTTTTGACCAAACTCTTCAAAAGAGGCAGAAAATAATGGATCAGATTCTTAAGTATAAATTAGCATAGCCCCAACAGAGGCACGTTATCAATGTAATTTATCCAGCTCAGGTGCTGACCACTGCTAGCTCACTTGCAGCCATATCAAGTGTCTTACTTCCAAGCACACAAAACAATTCTGAAAGTTTTAGAACTAATCAATCTTTTCTTCAAATCTAGTGAAGCAGAGGAATGTTTCTTGGAAGCATTCAGAGATAAATTCAAGTTGGTATAAGAAATTTAAAATAGTTCTATTGAATACTGAAAATTATAACATTTTCATAAATAGCCTGAACTGTTGACGGCTTTTATCACTTGCCACCAAACCTCAAAAATATGAGAAGCGTTCGGATATAAGCAAAGAGAGAGGGAGATTGGGTGTCTTAGTATTTATGTGTGCATCTTTATTTTATTTGGTTATACATGTAGCTTTTTTTAAGCAGTCTTCTAATGTTATGGTTCCTCCTGGAAATAAAGGATATCAATAAAGACTTCTTCCCATACAGGAAAAAGAACCCAACAACAATGCTGAGGTTTGCAGTCACTCTTTTTGCTGTCATAATGTCATCTACCTGCCAAAAATACGGATGTCTGGAAGGAGATACCCACAAACTGAAGCCAAGTCCTGAGCCAAATATGCATGAATGCACTCTGTATTCTAAATGTAAGAGTGGTTTAATGTTTGCCAAGTATCGCCTAGAAGTACAGCTTGTACACAATAATTGTTATGGCAGTTCCCTTAACTTCTCATAAATATATAAGATGCAGTATACATTGTGTTTGAAAAGCTTCCATCATTGGCATTTCGCTGCATGCAAACCAAGAGTAAGATTCTGCTTCTTAACAAAGTCAACTACAAAACCCTCACTGACTTCACTTATTGTCTTTAAAAAATTCTGATTACTGATTGCAGTTTACTTTTCTTGTTGCTCCATCTCCTTAAAAAAGTTCATAACAAATATTAATTTGGTTTATTGTGATTAAGTATAAAAATGAATTAATTGTAGCACATACCAAATGGGAAAAGTTTAAATCAAAATATTGTAGTGAGCAAAGTATAGTATTTATTATATTTTTTCAAAGTTAGTGTCCCTCAAGATATAACATCTGGCAGAACACTTGTAAAATTCTTGGGTCTCCCTGGGCACACCTTGACAAAGCACTGTAGATGTCAACCCACCTAACTTAGCATTTACACTGCTACTTCCAAACCCAAAAAACTTAGAGATTGAGTACATCTAGTTAGTACTAAGAGACCTTACCATGCTATGGACCAAAATAGATACATCGTACATTTTGAGTCTTCCAAACACAGTATTAAAAAGAAAATCCTTATTGTGAGATCTCTGTTTCATCCCTAACAGCTTCCTGTTGCTATGCAGACTTCACAGAGCAATTGGCTCATTCCCCAGTAACTAAAGTAAGCAACAGCTACTGGAACAGATGTGGACAACTCAGTAAATCGTAAGTCAGCTTTGATGTTGTTGGCGTCCTGGTTCAACAGATCTGTGCTGTCGCAGTTATGCAGCTAATGGGAACTCCACCTGCAGCTGCTGGTGGACAGTCTCGAAGTTGCTCTAGAGATGATGCCACCCAGCCTAGTTCCTAGTTCTCTATACCTGAGACCTTACCGTTCTTCTCCTCTCACAAAAGCCCATGAACCCCTAAGTATACACCACATGTGCAGAGGGATTTATGCCATTTTATCAAGAAAGGGGTATGTTTTCTCAAGTTTGCTTTCAGTATGGAACCAGATCTAGCAATGGGAAGCAGTCATAAACCCAGTCGGTAACGACCCCATTGCACTTCTGTAGCTCTCTAAAGCAGCCGTCACATACCAGTGATTGTGACCCTTAGTCCATACAGACCAGGCTTCTTCCTGTGTTTAGAAAGCAGATCAACTAGATTATTAAATCTCACAGACAAAATGCACAAGAGTCAAGAAATTGAACTTCTGAATATTTAGTATAAAAATTCTTGTAGTCCTGTGGGTTTTGTAACCATGAAAAATATCTTCATATCTAAGATTTTTAGTACCCCATTAGTTGTTAGAGCTGTGAAACACGGCAAGTTATAGAAATAAAAGAATGAAAGTCGAAACAATTAAGCAAAAACAGATGTGCAAAAGTAACAGCCATTGCCTGCCACTCCCAGAAGAGCAGCGACAGTATGCGGTTTTAAGTAACTTCAGCTGGGCTGTGGGAAAATCTAAGGATTAGTGGAACCATGCAGCTACAGCAAAGAAGAAGTTTTGTACTACAGTTTTAAACTACATTTTATTATTGCTGGAATCATTCTTGCCAGGAAAACTCAAGCCCTCAAAAGTTTACAGAAAGCTTACTCAAATAGGGCTGAAATATGCATGGAAACATTTGTGCACTCTTTCACTGGCTGTGATAATTGCACGGTCAGAGTCTGTACACAGTGCCAAAGGAACTGTGACTGGAACCTAGACACATGCAAGGCGAAAGGATGCTGGTCTTGTTTTTCTCCTGATCTGTAGTACTGCATTCACATCAAAGCAGCCCTAGAAAACTGAGCCTATAGCCTCAATGCTAAGAAACAAGCTTATTTGTGGCTTTTCTCACCACCACAGCTGCGAAGATGTCACAAAGAAAATTGAGTGCTTTTACCGGTGTTCTCCACACGCTGCTCGCTGGATCCATCCCAACTCCATTGCTGCTATTCAGTCTGTTCCACTGTGTCAAAGCTTTTGTGATGACTGGTAGGTTCAGCTTTTTATCAAAGTATTTTTATTTAGCGTTAATATGCCTGTGTCACTAGGGTGTCAAGGAGCATGAGTGGATGAAGCACAGATCTCCCAATCAAGTGGCACAAAGATTCGACGGTGTTGAACCACCTTTATGCCTTTTTTCTTGTTCTTCCTCTTCATTTCTTGTTTGCCATCTCTAGGTTTTACCGTTAAGCTACTACCTCCAAAATAGTAATGACACAGGATGAATGCAGGATGGAGGGACAGGGACAGCACTGCCCTGCTCTCCCTGAGGATGGAGTGCAGTGGCATCAGAAGGAGCTCACACCACGTTGACACACGCTAACAGCAGTAAGGCCCTGTGCACCCTTTGAGAAGTCCATGCCTGTGAGTTAGCGTGTGTGCAGTTAGCTTCTTAAACCTAAACACTGGATCACGATATGATACATTTCTTCTATATGTATAAAATCACAGAATCATAGAGTGGTTTGGGTTGGAAGATAAGCTAGTGCCAGCCTCCCTGCTATGGGGAGGGACACCTTCCATTAGACCAGCTTCCTCAATGCCCCGTCCTACCTGGTCTTGAACACTTCCAGGGATGACACATCCACAACTTCTCTGGGCAACCTGTGCCAGTGTCTCACCATGCTCATAGTGGAGAACGCATTACGAAATCACAAAAGCAGCCACTTCCTCTATGTTTTCAATTAATTCATATAACAAATTAGCTTAATTCCTTAATTTTTTCACCTGTCTCTCTCTTAAAATCACTCTGAATCTCAGAGAAACTTGCAGCCAAGTAACGCTAAAAATATTAATAGCAGTGAGCAAGCATAATAGCGTTAATTTTGTTTCCCAAAATATAGCATTAGGCAATCACATTACTTTTTGAGTGCAGGACACATAGTGGGACAACCCAGCATCCACTTGTCCTTAGTCTTGGGGTAGGAGCATTATATGCAGGTGGGTACTGAGACATTTTCAATGGTCCATATCCATCATACATCATTCCCTCCTTCCCTCTTGATTTGGAGATGTTGGAGCTTAAAAAATGTCATGATGTGACATGGTAATCACGGTCAGTACCATACTAATGTTGTGCCTAGTAACTACAGTGATCTGTCAGTACAGTTAAATTGGTGTGAAGCATAGTACAAACAGCACAAGGTGTGTTCACACTGTAGAACTGCTAGCATCCCTCAAAAGTAATGAACTGTGAATGTCTGAATCCCTTAGGCTGCTCTGAAAAGCATGGAAAACTGTACTAAAAATGTTATAAAACTGTTTTCTTGGAAGCACAGAAAATACAGAACACACGGCGCGCTTGGCCAGGTTCTCTTGCGCTGCTCGGTATGGTGCTCTCCCTAGTGGTTAAACAACTTGAATATTATTGACACACGGATCCACTTTCACACCCCTCTTCTCTTCAAGGACTAAGTCTTGTATGCAGTGCAGTGTTTTGGTAGGATTTGTATTTAAATATGTCTCCATTGCTTTGCACCAAAGAAGGAAACAAGAAGCATAGCATGGCTTTTTAATGAAAGATAGTGAGAAGGGCTGATGTATTTCTTAGCTTCCCTAGAGTTTCCTCTACCGAGGAATTTTATTTTTGTGGTAGGAAACTCTATGTGCCTCAGGAACTGGCTTGTCATGTGCAGTCTTCCTTCCTAAGTTTTTGGTAATCTCCTAGACTGAATCCGACTATTGACCTTCTTGAAGATAAAGACTGAGACCTTGAATTTGCCTGAGTGCTCAGAAATCTTAAATCTCAGAACCAAATACCATCAAAATTTGGAAGCATTTGAATATTAAAGCACTGGAGTTGCCTGTGAGTTTTAGAATGGATCTAACAGGCAAAGTGATAGAATACCAGTAAATAGCACACAAAGTCACCACCAAACTGGTATATCCCATGGAAGTGTAGCGGTGAAATTAAATGTACCCTGTAAGTTTAGTGTGCATGTATGAACTGGTTTAAGCCAGCCTTAGCGTATGTAAGGTTTGTACTGAAGTGTATACAGTGGGTCGGTGTTACATAACAAAACCTTCAGTGTCCCGTGGGTATTGCCAGAACCTCCAAGTAAACAGCAGTTTAAACTTTCTGATGTGGAAAATATGGGGGTGTGTGATGGAGAGCTGCTGCACAGGAAAAACTGACCCTTTTTCCAGTGTAGTCTCCTGGCAGAGTAGGCTCTACTCTAAGCAAACGCTGAACAATTGCCCCTGTTGGCGTCACAGATGCCTGGCCTGAATCGAAAATGTAATGATGGCCCATTGCGGTGCGTGCTAGTCTGCGTGCCTGCCTAGTGCCAGTGTCAGCCTGTTCCCTCACCCCACTTAAGGCCTGAGGCTAGAAAAGAGCCTGGACAGAATTCGCACTCTTTCTGGTGATTTAAAGTAACATTTTTTCATGTTTATTCACCGGAGTCCCTTTAGCGTGCTGTAGTGCTGCTAGTGATGTGACCTAGTTTCTCTACATGCCGTGAGCATGCCTGCTGCATACTGTATGTCTTTGTGGCCAGAAATGTGCAGGGGATTCTGAATGAGCAGTGACTTCATTTAAAAGAAATCCATCTGGCCAGCTCGGGGCCTTCCTTTTCTCCCTATTGTCTTAGGATTCCTTGCTCCCACTAGTCCTAAAACTATTGCTTTTGAAAGAGCCTGATGTACCAGCCATTTTTTGACCCACCTGTGAAAGGGCCCTGTGCTCCTTAAAACAGCAACAGCTAATTATAAAAAAAAAAGGGGGGGGGCATTTAAAATAAAAATATCCTGCCCGTTGTGCATAGGAGACTAGTATGTTCAAGGTGGATCTTTTAAGTATTTTTGTTTATGTTTCTCGCAGGCTCTAATTAATGTTTGAGGAACCACTTACGGGTTTCTGGACAGCAGAAACCAGACTTTTCTTAAGTCACAAGTTTTCATAAACTTAGCTCCATAATTACTTCCACTGGGATAAAGAAAAACTCAAAACAACAGTTATGCCTTGCTATCTGCTTATATAACAAACCGCAGAGTCAGGAAATAATCATAATTAGGAAATATTTAACCTGACAATTCAATAGAGATAGTCGTGAATAAAAATATAAATAATTTAATAAACATTTAATTCAAATTCGTGAGGAAACCAGATGCATAGCATCAATGACCTAGTTCAGTAAAACTCTGAAATACATATTCATAATTGGAAAGCACAACTGAAGGTGGCACTAATTTTACAAGAAGTGATTCTGCCCTCTCCTCAGTCCCACGGGCTGCTCATTCTCTCTCCTACCCTGTCCTCACCTGTGTGCCAGCAGCACTGCCTGAGAGGCCCTAAGCAGCCCTGGCTGAAAAATACTCAGCCAAATAAAAAAGGAAACCAAAACAGAAGACTGTGGGAAGGGAAGGGCACAACTTCTTTAAGTGGAAGTGGTGGTATTAAGAGCTCACAGCAGGTGCTGATCGATTTTACCAGAAAGCAATGAATTTAAGGGTGTGCATAAGGTAAAGGACATGCCTACACGGCTTGAAGAACCAAGAGCTAATTTAATTGTAGAATCTGACAGTGGTATGTGGAGAGTTCAGACATAGTGACTAACAAAAAGTTTGCATTGATGCTCCTAACTGGCATGCCTTCGAGCAGGTGAAGTGACAAGCATTAGAGAAACGCTGTCACTGGGCAATTACCTCGATGTGTCTTTCTCAGTCAGGGTACACGCTGACTGCTTGCAGCTAACAAACCACAGACTAATTATTCTTATAGTCCCTAGTCCCAAATTCTTGTGCCAAACTGTCCCTTGTCCCAAATAATGGCATGAACTGGTAGGATCTGCCTATTAGTGTCACATGATACTAATTTATCAAATTGCAGCCTGTATTTCCAGCATGGTCCCTACCTCTGACAGCGGATTCATGGATGAACACGTTTGAGAATACATATCTCCTGCCCTAGACCTGTTTAGTTCAGGCCATGGTTACCCTTCATCTGTTACTGCTCTTCCTCTCTCCAAAACGCCTGGAAAACCTACGTGAATGTTCTGCAGATGGGCATGTTCTTGAACCTTTCTGCGTGTGCAAGTGTACTGCAATGTCCAGTTCTTGTAGTTGTGTGACCACATGACAACCTCATACGTCATTTTAAAATAGTCTGCAGCCTCTGTGATTTCAAAATAATTTTGGAAACGTGACCCTGAAGATTCAAAGTGACAAACAGAAAGTATATCCAACGGCATTAATTATACCATGCTGAATGATGCTAACTTTTTGAAGTGGTGCCTCATGGTTTTGGCACTCTCAGTTACTGGTACGAATAGTCCGCCTGAAGCCAGTGAGATTAAATTTAAGTAGATGTTAACCTATTTGCAGAAAGTGATCCCTAAGAAAGGTAAGAGCCACAAAGTGGAACATGAAAAGAAGTTGAAAGAAGGAAATTATATCGGATAACAGTAAGTCATGAGATCTGTCATCACACAGACCGGCCAGGTGCATACCGTACTCATTCCAGCCCATTTTATAGGCTTTCTTTTTTACATTATTACTTACAAGTTAAAAATAACTTAAAATTTAGAATTTTAGACTTATATCCTGCAAGACTTTAGTCTTTCCTCCTTCACTTCAACTTTAACTTCGTTCAACTTTAATGTCGTTCTGAGGCTGACAGCCTATTAGTTTATATGATTTTGTTGTTTGTGGATTTTCCTTATTTCCATGCACATTCCTCACAGCAAACCCCTGCCCAGGAAATACCATTCTTCTTTTTCCATAAATCCATAAACACAAACTTTCCCCAAATCTCCTTCGCATGACAGTTCACTCTCAGCCTACCTGTGCTCTGTCACAACATTGAACATCAGCAGTCATGGAACTCCCTCCCACACAGCATTTCCTCCTCTCAGTAACATCAGCAAACATAACCAAGCACAAAACACTGTGTGGGTGAGTGTTGCTCCTCAGAACATGAGCCCTTTGCTCAAGCCTGTGTGTATAAAACACAGTGGGCGAAGTGTTTAGTCTTCATGGGGATTTAGGTCTCCCCGGCCAGCTCAGAGTTTACATATATGTCAAGCTAAGATAATGTGCACGTTTCTTGAAGATCTGTTGCTAAGCAGCTCTGCACAACCACACCATGTTACTAGCAGAGCCCACATCGACTTTTTGAGTTGAATCTGAGTCCACAGAAAAAAAAGTCAGAGAAATAACTCTATCTTCCACACTAATCTCCATGAAGGTATGAAGCCTGCAAAGATGATTCCACATGTGTTCGTAACTGGCTGACAGACTGGGAATGGGATGAAAGTGGAGAAAACCGCTGTAAGAATAAATGTATTCCATACCATGAGGTAAGAAAACCTGATCAACTGGAGCAGAAAAATGGCATTAAGAGGTTTTGGTGTTTTTTAATGAATATATGGGTGTAAAAGGTGAATTATCTTTAGTTCCGCAGTTTTAAGCCATACCTACATCAGACTTTTTAAGTATACAAATTTTAAAACTTTTATATTTATGTAGATTGCTTACTCTAAGTATATATAAATATAATTAATCTCTATTCATTCCACTCGTGAAACAGAAATAAAAGGCCAAGCAACACTGATATTTTAACCACAGTGGGGCATAGAAATTAAATGGTAAATGAAATTGTTCATACAACAGAGGTACTAAGATGCATTTTAAGAGGTTCCTACATAATGTAAGCTTTATACACCTCTGTCTTCTCAGATTGGGACATAACTTCCCAAATCACAAAGGAATTCTTAAAGTTTTCTGGCCTATTAGGCATCTTTGCCCTTTTCACTATTTTACCTTGTTATGTTCAAGTCCTTCTTTCATCCTCCAAATCCCTAAGTCCTGCCTGACATTATTCTATGGACCTTTCAATAGTCAGGCAGGCTTTCTTCTAATATCTCAAGGAAGTTCAGCATCAGGGCAATATAATACAGCTCAAAACTGCTATACTTATGTGAATAATTTTAACAGTTGAACTTCACTGAGTCCATGAAAATTGTCCAAACTGCAGAAGTAAACAAAATGTAAACGCAGTGCTTAGGGATTGGCAGTAAGGCTTGCAGAGGTCCCAGATTCATTGTCTTGAATTCAATTCAAGTGCATGTACTTCCAGAAATCATTTCAGCAACTGATATAAGTGGAAGTCACAGTCCAGTTAGTACAGGATTGCTGTCTGCCTTGCTAAAGTGACACTAATCAGCAGGCTCAGGAAAGTAGCCAAAAAACAAATGGGCTGTGGAAACTTACAGCTTAGTTTCCCAGATGTGCTAAATCATCAGTAGTTCCAGTCAAAGGGAAAAACAAAATTATAATCTCCGTAAATAATCTCCAGGCCCTGCTCAAACTGTCCCTAGTCCAGAGATAGGACCTTGAATTTCCTTGTACTTATTTCTTAAAGAAAATATACCATCTGCAGGGAAAAACATGCAGCAAATCCAGAGGTCTTATCACTTGAGGCCAGGCACAGCTATTCCTAAACTAAATGAAACCACACCCTAAACTGCCCATGTTTTTCACCAAAAATAGGCTTGCGTGGTAAGTAAGAAAAATGATGAAGTTTTTTCAGAGAAATTTTTAAAAAGCAGATTTTCCATATGAAAATTACATGATAGACAAACACCAGACTCGCTTGGTTTGGACTCAACTCATGGAAAAGGAAGTTACTGCTACCCAGAAGGGTTCTTCAGTGTCAGAGCACTGTGGACAGATGCTCGCTCGGCTACGGCCCTCAGCTCGAATGGAGGAGCAGTCAGCAGCCCTACATTTGACATATGTCACTGGTTGGAAGGACTATTTGAAATAAATGCTGAATATGGAACAAACGCTGAATATTAAGGATACACAATGGATCATAGCCAGGTTTATCCTGGCTAAAATGAGGTGCATTTTGCCATTGTTCTCCCAAATGAGTGCTCCGCAAGCAATGTTACTGCACAGATGAGAACATTTCCCCAAAACTGAAGAATCAGAGTCTGTTGCAGTAATTTAGAGTTATGTTTGGTAAACGGGTTGTGTGCACTGTTTGTTTGCTGCAGCATTCTGCCTATGATCTGATCTTTAAAAAGGACCTTCCTTAGGAGGAAGGTCAAAATAGGATTACCAATTTAGCAAGTAGAAGAGCATGAACACATATTACAGAACTGTGGACACAGGAATAGGACGTAGCCATGTCTCTTGCACACAGACCTAAGAAAAGCTTTTAATACTTTCTGGAATGATTAGCTAAAAGCAGGTAGAAACCCAGGAACTGTACAGGAGCTCGAAGAAAATGTCTAATGCTGCTTAAAAGCACAGGAATAGTGGGAAAGAAACAGCAAAAATCTACCTGCTCTGAGAACACAAGGAGAGAATTAGATTTAGCAACCTTTCCTTTTCTGACCGTGCATTGCTCCCTGTGTGTTAGTCAGCCTCCACACTCCTCTTCCAGCAACCGCAGCATCCGTGGAACAAGCCCAGGCTAGAGGTGGTGTGAACTGAAAAGTTATTTTACAGACTACAGAGTCTTTGGGGCTATTTGGAATGGACTCTGTGTTATTCACAAAGGACAGATTGCTAAAGCAGATTTCTTCTCATCTGCCTTCCTGAACGGTATAGCCAACATCCTATTACATGTGGGGAGACAGGGAGACGTCTCCTAAGAACTCATGGAAAGTAGGTGGAGCTGCAGGAAGATAGGTGAAGCTGCAGGACTACAGATGCCCATTCTCACTTCCACGTAATAGACAAATCTGTAATCACTAATTTTTTTGCACACGAAGCAGCTTCCATGCAGAAATCTTCCAACCACAAAGACAGGGTACCTTCTCCAAGTCAGCCAGCACTCCACACAGGAATTACAGCACTCGCGGAAACACAGTAGGGTTAAAGAACCAGCATCACGTCCAGGGATTACTCGTACTACTACAGATGAAACAGAGCTTCCTTCAGAGAGATGGTGGTGACATGGTCAAGGTGAATCAGCAGTCCTGCTGCCTGGCCCACGGTTTCAGTCTTAACACTCCCACTCCTTAATTCCCAAGGCTTCTACTCCTGCTTTCACTCCCACCCCCAACATCTTGGCTTTGCTCCTGGGAGTACCTAAATCTTCTTTTACAGAAACAGAAAAGATTGAGCTTCAACCACAAACACATGGGAGAAATGCAGGCAAGATAAAGTGTATATCCTGCCTACTTTGTGGTGGTAACTCCTAAGCTAATGCTCTTTAGGCAAACTCAAGCTGGGCAGACAGAAGGTTGTCACCATGTGAACTTGGCAAACAAGAAATATCTTGCTTATGTGGTTGTCCGGGTCCTATGACACAGGCCTTACAAAACAACAGGACCAAGAACAGGACAGATTCACTTGAAGAGAGTACAAGAAGTTGCAGTTTACCATTTCTTGAGGCAGAAAGGCTGTTGCACCATTTTCTTCGAGCAGTTCCAAAGTTATGTCGCTTCCCTTTGTGAGGTCCTGCCCGGTCATGATGTACAGGCACAATGAGATCACACGGAGCTGTGACTCCACTGGGCTGTCTCCAGCCTGTAGATATAAAGATTCCCGTATTCAAAGCACTGTCTGGCACTTTCAGCACTACTCAGATCCCAAAATATGTCAGAGTGTCCTGACATGCTACAAGTTGAAGAGCCTCTCACACACAGCTTTGGGCTGTCAACCCCAGAAGGGTAGCTGGGCTGTCAGCCCCAGGGTGGGAACAAAGGGCTGGCTGTCCATCACTTTGCACTTTGTGTAATCGCTTTCTCTCACAACAGGCAAATCTCTTTTGCCAGTTGTGGGACTGAAAAACAGTTTAAGATACCTCAGAAGTGATGAAGCATGGCACACAGCAAGACAGTATATGACTGCAGACTGCTTTTTTATCATCTAGTTCCGATTTTTGAAATGGTATAAATGTTTATTGATTTGATACAAACTTATTTTAACTCAGTTATTTTTAAATGTAATTGATGCATTTCTTATTTGATACACAGATGTATGCAAATGGAACTGACATGTGCCGGAATATGTGGGGGGAGTCATTTAAGGTGAGCGAATCCTCCTGCCTCTGCTTGCAAATGAACAAGAAGGACATGCTGGCAATCAAGTATCTCCTCTCCGAAAGCTCAGAGGAAAGCTCCAGCATCAGCAGCAGTGAGGAGCACGCCTGCCAAAAGAAACTCCTGAAGTTTGAGAAACTAAAGGGAGAGGAAGGGGAACAGACAAGATAAATGCTGGTGGATGTATGTCAGGACAAGCGAAATCGTCGTGGGGGCTGGGCTCAGGGCATCAGGCCAGCCTGCTTTACCTCTTACTTCCTAGAACATAATAAATCAATGGCTGGTTATATTAATCTTTCTCTGATGTTTTTGCATCTGCATCACAAAGCTCCTAGGCAGGTTAGCACAGGTGTAATCTTGTGAGTTGAACTGAGCAGCTGGAAGACTGCAGGTAACATCTCGGGGTTGACTTTCAAAGAGGAGAGGCACAGGCAGCTCCTGCTGACTTAAGGTGGAACAGTGAGAACTAGAGAGCTCCGTAATGCCATGCCAGTAACGCACCAAACCTCCAACCCAAACCCTTCAGTAGCGTAGGCACACAGCACTCCTGTCACAGGTTCCTGTGTGCCTGGCTCTGCTTAAATAAAGAACAAATGCTGCAGGCAAAAACAGGTCAGAGAGCCTGGCTACTGACCTCGGAAAAAGTATTGTTTTGTATCTCAAAAACTTTATTGTAAAATGGGGGATTGTGGTGTATGAGAGAAATCCCTGGATCCATATATTACCAGTATACAGGATGCATGGTCTGCTGCACTGGGCTTTTACCTTAAACTGCAGTACAGAAGTCTCCTACAATATGAATCTGAAGCATAATTTCGAGTGCAATTAATCCCACTGAATGATTCCAGACAGAATGATGTCCAACAAATGGAAATGTCAGGGAGGGCCCCCATCAGTAATTCTGCTTCCCAGCATCACTGTTACAGTCAAAGTAAAACCAAAATCTGCTCCAATCCCAGAGAGACTCATCAGGTAAGAATGAATGAAATCCTGGTTTCAGTTATGCATCCATACTCCCTCTGACATCGCTGTCCAGTGGACAGATCTGTGCCATTCTGTACAGCCTTTCATAATGGTATCACCAGGAAAACCATGAGAAGGATTTATCTGGGGCGGGGTGGGGGTGGGGGGCAGATTATCAAATTGTGAAAATCAGCATCATCTCAGTGCTTCTTATGGAATAGACACCGTAACGGCGTTTAAGGACTGGCTCACAGTTAAAACAATGACTTATCACATCCTGTTAAACGAGGAGAATCTTAAAAATCCAACACACTTTCTTCACTGGACTGTTTATTTATTGGAACAGTTTCACACAGCTGCAACAGTAATGCTAAACCCATTAGGTCACGCTCTGCTTCCAAGCAGCTTCTCAGTATATTTAACAATGGGCTAATTCCTACCAGCACTGAATTGTTTGTAGAATCATACTTTGCCACATCTGTATTTTGTGTTGACTCAAATTGGCAGGTCTACTGTTTGAAAAGAAAGAACAAGAATTTGGTCTTCTGTAAAGCTCTGATGGTCTTTCCCCCTCCCCCCGCTCTTTCACTAACTCAATTCTTTCCTGTCCTTCTTTATGGTGCCTGAATCAGAGCAGGAATTTTCCTGCTTTTTATTTTGCTGTGCTCAAAATTCAGGAGTTAATTATCCCCTCTCACTGCCATAACGCCAACTTTTTCTGTATCACCATAGCCAAAGATTTCCTTCATGCTTTTCGTTAAGTATAAAACAATTGTTTCTGCCTGTGTCTCTGCTCTCTTTCTTCCCATTCCTCTTTATTCTCTTTGCTCTGGCTAAATTACTCTGGAAACCTCTCTCAACAAACAATTCTTCCATGCTTAGTTCCAGGATGACCCATGAGACTGGTTATTGCTATATAAGACTATGCTCTTGTACAGCACTGGATCCTACAACAGCTAAGGGATCAAGACCATTTAGCTCCTATTCATAACTTTCCCACTGACTCATGATGCACCCTGAGCAAACCATTTAACTCTTTTGTGACCCCGATAACTTTGCAGAGCTATCATACTTCCTCTAGGTCATCTCTTTTCTAAGCCAAAAAGTCAAGAAGTACTCACTCGTACCTAGCACAGAAATTGTCCCATGTCTCTCGGTCATTTTTTCATTGATCCAGGTATGTTTTATTGAAATACAAGTTATCCACCAGAAAGACTTTCAGTCTTGATTTAAAATTCTAAATATTGGAGAAATGGCCAAAATACCTGATAATGCGTTTCCTTGGTTTTTAAGATTATCCCTAATTTAACAAGTGTTGTTTCAGCTTTTGGCCTCTGTTTTTTGCTAAAGCTGTTATATTAAAGAGTTCTTCAGTCTTCAGTGTTGCTTTTCTGCTCAGCAGCATATACACTGGATCTAAGCGCTTCTTAGCAATCAGCTCTGTCTTAGCTCTGTTTAGTCTACATAGGTCATAAGACATTCCCTCTCTCCTCATGGTCCTCACTTCGCAAGATCTTGATCAGCTGCTCTTTCGTCAGTGCCAGGAACTCCTCCCTGCTCTTATGGTTCTTCTCTGTACCTTCTCCAGTCATGAACATCCTCCTTAAACTGTACAAATCAAAGCCATACTCCATGGCAGTGTTAAGGGTGACCTCCAGAAAGAGAACCATATCCCTGCTTCTCTACACACTTCTCCCTATTTGCACTGCTCGTGTCTACAAGACCATCGTTCTGATTATTTGCATGCCTCCAGTGTCCATGTGCTATGATTCCTCATTTTTTCTTGGTGATACTCTTTTCCACCATACAGCTCCCTGGTCCCAGAGGTATGAACTGTGATCTTAGCTCTTAGGCTTATTGCTTTGAGCTTGGTTTTATTATAAAACCTTCATGTGAACATACCAACCTTCCTAAGCCACTGCTTGCTCAGTCTAGATGCTTTACACTCACAATAATTCACATCTTAGAAAATCTCCGTGTCACTCAGAAGTGCTATCAATGGTTATTTTACATTTACAGAGAAGCTAGGATAACTTAGATGTAGCAACACCAAAAATAACACAAATAACTAAAAATCAGACTACAACAATAGGCTATGAGGATGACCCAGGGAGAAAAAAGATCCAAGTTCCTGATGACTGCAGGCATCCCCAGCTAATACTGACCTGGTTTGTTAAGTGCCTGCTATGCATCACAGCTCAAAAGCATATGCCCTGCTTCTGGACCCACGCTGGTCCAGACAACTGAAATGTCTCTCCATTTAGTGACGCTAGACTGGGCTAAGATCTTTATCGATGTCACAGTGGTGGATCAAATGCTTTGTGAAATATCTTGTGAAATATGTTCCTACACCAATCTGTAGGAAACAGACTTACAAACTTTATCAATAAATTAAATTGAATTTATCAACAAGACAATGTTGATAAAAATTACTGCCAGTTATTGATTTATTTACGACCTGGCTAAGGATCAGCTTTGTACTGTGCTCCTTGGCACTGGTGTCACGTTAACCATAACTCAGCTAGCTGGGTCATCCTGCTTGCTCTGCTTATTTAATTTTCTTTCCTTAAACATTGCCACAATAATATCAGTCTTCTGAAATTTCACTGAAATGCCAGGAGTTACTACAAACAAGATCTCTCTTAGTGCTGTTAGAGCTCTTTAGTGTAGGTTATCTGAGCCTGCTGCTTTAAAATTTTTCATGTAATTTAGGAAATGAACCTCATCTTTAATTACTTGCAGGCTGGAAAGGATTTTGTCATTCTGAAATACAAATACTTCATCCTGCATATATTTCAATACTAAGGATTATTAGCAGAACTTGCCCACTGTATCTTGTGCCATTGCATGGCTTCTTCATCCAATTACTCAGTTGTTTTCACCTTCAGTTAGTTGTGCCAGCCACAATTTCCTGTGCTACCTTCAAAGTCTTCACTCTATTTTTATTGTTTATAGTTCACCATGAACATCGATTGCAACATAGCTTCCTTTTTAAAAAATAATAAGCATCAGTAAGTATGAGATTTTCAACTTCTGTTGCATTTTTCATGTGCAGGTTTCAGTCAGAGCATTTTATAAATATTCATTAACGTTCAAATACACCTGAGAGGAAAATAAGTAGTGAAAGGCAAACTCTCACTCAAACTCTCAGTGGGAGAGTCAGCAGGAGACTTATCTGATCACTGCAAGTATTGCAGAACTGGGACTAGCACGGACACGTTCTGTTCCAGAGCCTTATTTCACACTGCAGATGGAGTTGCACTTTGTAAGGTGATCCTCGGACAAAAGTTATCATGCAAAATTATAAAAGAGATTCTAGGAAATAAAATATTGCAAAAACCTGAGCATCCTAAAAATAGAACAAGTTATTAGACAATGCATTTGCATATACTTCGATGGAGAACAAAATTACAAAAATAGTGATTTACAACAAATAATGTCAAAACAGGCTAATTTCCGTTGCTGAGAGACAACCAACCTGCAGACAAAGGAAAAGCTGTAGAAGAGATATGGCTTTTGAAGGGTTTTGGTAATATTTGATGTAACATTCTGATAAGCAAACTGAGAAAACTAAGGTGCAAATGAAATCACGGTAACACGAGTGCACAACTGGTTAAAAAATGGATTAAAATATTACAGTGAGTACTTTGTAATTCAGACAGGTCTATCTGTTAGGAATCCCAAAGGGTCTGTTCTGATTTTAGTCAACACTTGTTTTCTCAGACAATGAAGTAGAGATTTTTCAAGCACTCTGAAGGACAAGATTAGAATAAAAATGATCTTTTCATCCAGAGAACTAGTCCAAGCTTCCAAAGGTGAAATTCTGAAAAGGGGGATGACAAATGCTTGCATTGAAGAAAGGTAAATCAAGGAAAAAAATCATCCAGGGAAATACATGGCAAGTAAACAGCAGAGCAGCCATGGAGCTGGGATGCGTAGTAGCAACCTGTGCCATTTACAGTTCAAATGTTACACTGGGGAAGTTCTAATCTTTTAAGGTTTCAGTGTATGCCAAGCCCTGGAAGTTCTGACTCACAGAGCAAGCAAGACCTGCAGACATCCTACCACCAGTACTGGAGAGCTCATGATGTGTATCTCACATTCCATGATGTGCTGCTTCTGGAATGACCCCACTGCACACACTGTGGCTGTGGAATGTGGTGGGTATCAGGCAGAGTTTAACTCTATCCATCTTCTCAATGAACTCAGCTCACATGCACTGTCAACGCAAGTGCAGTACCTTCTAAGGAGAGCAAAAGTGCTTCTGGTATATATCAAATGACTATATAATAAAAAGGGAATAAAATCAACTGGATTTATGCACATTTTCTAGTTATTTTCCTTCCTTTTTTCTGTTCAGAAAGTTTGCACAACTTGGAGTTATTTTAAAAAATGCCACATGCTCTCGATAGCTCATGGGTCTGTTTGTGTGTTTGCTTTACTTTATTATCCAAGGGAAGACAGTGATTTAGACAAGAGTTAAGAGTCCAAAAAGCATTAGGATTTGGATTACAATTTGAAGCATTGCCAAACTTTACTAATGGCAAGACTAAAGTCCCACGTGCCTGAAGACTATAATACTCAAGCAAAATTTGGCAAAAAAAGCCCTGCACCTTTGGTAAAGTTGCCTTAGCAAGCAGATCTAATTCAGTCTGAAGCTGCAGGACAACTCCAGACAACAATGAAAAAAGAGACAAGCTGTGAAATCCATCATCTACTTCAGATAAGTGTGAGGACACAGTTAAGATCGGATCGCAGCAATCTGGCAGCTTTCAACACCTCCAAGAAAAAGTTGCAGCTTTCCCCATTACTGAGATTTAACTTCTCCAAGAAATGGGGGGGGGGGGGGGGGAGATCTGCGGCGGTGTTT
>NW_010423079.1:26298-27464 GCF_000710305.1 Buceros rhinoceros silvestris
GGGGGGAAACTCTGCTGCGCAGTTTTGCTTCCCTTTAGCTACTAAAAGCATATCTCTCCCGCCTCTGTTTTGATCACCAGCTGCTGTCCAAGTCAGTATTCTTTTGGCTTCCTTCCTTGGAAATGCAGTGAGCTCTCTGTGGAGTTTGCCTTGGTTCCCCTCTCAGACAGCTGTGATTAATTCAACATTCAAGCTCTTGAGTTAATTCTCTCATTAGATCACTTTCCTTCTTCATGGAATGATTATTCCCACAGGAGAAATGAGAAAGACTAAAACAATATTGCGCTAGTATCTGACACACTGCATCCAAGAAGTTTACTTTAAAACAAATTGCCTGGAGTTGCTCCAGATCTATGGCTTAAACAAAAGAATCTTCTGACTGGTGGGGAACTGTAGCCATGCACGTTGCACAATAGTCCCAGTTTCACTAGACTCCTCCGAACTTCCTGCTAGGTAAGTGTACCCAGAACACAAACCTCTCCACACACGTAGCTCAGATGACACAATCCTTTTTTTGCTAAGGCATATTTTAAGACTGAAAAAAGGGTTTTTTTCCCTTTTTTCATTATTTTTTATCATACACCAATCATCTTTCTACCCAAAGCTATTGGAAGTGAAGCCTGGAGCACACAACAGTGGAACATTCCCAGTGCTCCTGAAATCACAAACCATAATCTGTGCATTACTTCACTGGGAATGTCACATTCCCTCTGGAGGCCCTTGCAGCTCAGACATGCTCCCCACTTTTGCTGCCTGCCAAATGGCTCCCCAGGGCATGGCTGGTCATTGGAGGGCATCACCCCGGTCAGCTGGGCTTTAGTACAGCCTGCTTCTTAGCACCTCCAGTGCAATGTGGATACTCGAGAGAGTTTCTCAATACTGGATACTTAGGAGAGTTTCTCAATACCCAGTTCAAGAATGCTAAACCTGTCAGGACTGACAACTCTCATATCAGACAGCTACCTTAATGTCACCTTTACCTGAAGCCATATTACAGCAAAAGTAATAAAAATACTTAATTACAAATCCCAAAATAGACAAAAAAGTTCACAAAGACTTCTAAACACAAGGAGAGGGAGAGGGAGAGGGAGAGGGAGAGGAGAAGCACTTCAGTGAGATTTACAGTTTCCCCAGCCATTAACAGCTCAGCTGAGAAATGGACGGAG
>NW_010423079.1:27500-30864 GCF_000710305.1 Buceros rhinoceros silvestris
GAGGGAGAGGGAGAGGGAGAGGGAGAGGGAGAGGGAGAGGGAGAGGAGAAGCACTTCAGTGAGATTTACAGTTTCCCCAGCCATTAACAGCTCAGCTGAGAAATGGACGGAGCCATCACCACCTTGCTGGTAGTGTGGAAGTTTCCACACAAGCCCAATGTTCTGGGGCTCCCTGTAGAGAAAGACTAGCCTTGGGGACCTCTCTTGCTTTCCACCTTTAGGTCAGTTCTAGATTAGACCTCTACCCCATACACACACACACACACATAATCATCAAGATTCATTAACTCTTATAGCAATTAAGGTAATAGCTCTTGGACCTGGCTCAAACCTGCCAACAGAGAGTGTTCTCATGCCTGACTTAACTCTGGAAAATGTGTTATCTCACCCTGATGTGAGATGTGTTACCCACTGAGATGGGAAACATTCAGACCCTGGAGGGAAGCTTCTTCATCCGCTTATGTGGATGGATATGTATCACACAAAAACGTAAGCTGACAACAGTTTTATGCAGGTCTCTAATTAGAACCTAGTGCCTGTAGCTCACTACAGGCTTTTCACTGAGTAGACAAAACAATAACCAGTCCCACTGGGGTGATAATGGGTTAACCACCACTGCCTTGGAGAGATACCTCGGAAGTACCCAGAGAGCCTCTGCTCTCCTCCGTGTTTTGTGAGTGTGAACTCCAGCAGCCTCTCTCATCTTACCCCTACTGGGGGCTGCAAATTCACCATGCAGCACTTGACACCACCGCTCCACTAAACTGTGCATCAGCAGAGACTGCTGATCCACACCATTGCCTCGGGCACGCACTGGCATCAAGAGTAAATGGGACACCAGGGCAAATGTAGGCCTTAAAAGAAAGAAATTGTTTCGGAAGTGTAAGCTTAGTGCACTAGATACTTCTAGTCCTAATAAACTCTTGGCGGCTCTGCACTTCTGCAATTTTGACTTCCCTGGGAGAAGTTTGAGTTCAAGTCCTTATGAAACTTAGGGAAGTGGAGCAAAAATGGTTGTATCCTATGAAGGTTTTATGACCTGGACACCAAAACACAAGGTAAGCCCCTTTTCCTTTAAGTGAGGCAGTCCCACACCTCTCCTCTGATGGGTCAAGTACATTAAAATGTAAGTACTATTACAGTGGGTGATTGGTTACTGAAACGGTGACTGTACCACTGAAAGGTTAAAGCAGATGCCTTAGCTCAGAGGACAAAGTGCAGAAATGCACTGCAGTTTGGAACAGGAAATGAAGATTTCAGACCACTGAAACTGGGGGAGGAATTTGACCTGGCACATTCTGGTTGACTTTCATGGAAAGAGGCTCCCTATCATGAAACATCCCATGGGGTTTGTTGTACTTAGAAATGATCAAGGCCTGAGTTTCACGTCTCCTCTGCCAGAGAGGATTTCAGCAACCAAGTATGGTAAGGGTACTGCTGCAATACCAAGTCAAAGTGATCCCCAAAGCGATAGGTACAATGGACAGACTTCTGACTAGAAGCAGACAGGCAAAGTTACACCTTCAAATCAATTACTTTTCTTTAAGCTTTTTTGAGACTAAAAGCTCTCTATCTTTATAAATTTTGGGGAAAACAAACAAACAAACAAAACCCAAACAAAACACAAAAAAAAGTAGGTCTAACAAAGATTTTCCTGTGACAGAAAAGAACTAGGACACCCACACACACACCACCTTTTAGGCTCCCATTTTTGCTGCATGTTCAAATGTATTATCCTGTAGTAACAGCACCATCTGTAGGGTTGGAGAGAGGGAGCACAAACACCTTACTCGGCTCAGCAGCACATCTTCCTGGCATCTGGAAAGGTTTTCCTGAGAAGCCTTCAGCCAGGGAACGGGCCTCGCTGCAGGAGCCATGGGCCTCGCTGGGACAACACAGGGTGGACTCCAATGCTTCATGGTGCTCCGGCTCAGCACAGGGGGTTTTCAAGAGAAAGCCTGAATAGCTTGTGAGATTCCCTCTGCTGAGGGGCTTTGGTACTGTGACAGCAGCACTTCTGTGCAGGTGGGAGCAGTGGGACGTGTTGAGGAGCACAGGACATGCCTTACTGGCAAATATCGTGTTAGGGGCCTATTAAATTAGAACTGAAGACATTTTTAATGCCCTTACTGTAATGACTGTCATTCTTACTGTCAGTTAATCAACAAGCCCCTCATTACACAGTGCAATATCACACTGACAAATGTACTTCAGACTTATTCCTGAAAATCTACAGCTGGTAGATGCAGAGTAAGCCTACCGGAGCATCAGCTCCATCTTCTCCGATTCTGTGTGGTTACAAAAGAAACATGCCGGAGCAGTGCCCTCTTCTGGAGACAGAACCACTCGACCACATTAATGCAGAACAGGACAGACCTTCAGGGCAAAATTAGCAGTCTCAGCAACGCTATTCAGCGTCTGGAAATTTGGCACTATGGTGTGAAATCCTAGTACTGGCCAAGTGTCTAACAGCTGACATCAGCCAGCGACTGAGCCACTGGCATTTAGGAGAATTCTAAGCCTTTTACTCACAGGCCACTTCCAATGAATAAAATGTCAGCACGAGAGGGGTCTGGTTTCTTTTACTGATTCATCAATGAAAGAAAAATCGCAACGTGTTTATTAGCCTAGCTTAAAATTTATACTGAGTTATATCAGCAAGCATCCAACTGTGTGTGCTTGCAGAAACCTTATTTTTCTATCTAGGTCTGTATTTTCTGTGGGTATTTTGTTAGGACCAGCTTGAAAGGTAATTTTACCACTCTACTGTCAAAAATGCAATGCTGATGAATGGAGAAACCAACAGTCCCCAAAGAGTACCATGATTCCTTCTAGAAGCACATATTACAATGAAATGCAGAATCCTGAGAAAAGCCTGAGGGGCCATGACCACTGTAACTGTAAGCAGACATGTTTTTCTTTCCCAGTCTCACAGTAAATAGGCTTAGAAGCGTTCCAAAAGGCTCTCTGATTGCTTTTTGCTTTAGCTGCATGTCACGTTGCTGGAACAGCTGTGGAAAACTCAGGAGGGATGTTTTCTCTCAGCATCAGTGCCAGCCCTGCTGCACCCAGTGACCACGTGCACGTAACTCAGTATGTGGTGCTCACCCCTCGGTCAGTGCTCAGGCACGCGGTGACTCCGTGAATCACACAGACTGCGACAGAAGCCTGCTCTGCCTCAGGATCTGTGCTGACCCCGTGCCTCACATGGTGCTGCTACAGAGCAATGTGATGAAACGCCCATGCTGGAATGAAGAGGAAGGCACAAATATGGCATGACACTATGAAGAGTGTGCGTGGGCAGGCTCTGCCTCCGGTCAGGGCTGGCTCTGATGCCACAGTCCTGAGCTAACCACAGGCAGCT
>NW_010423079.1:31004-31306 GCF_000710305.1 Buceros rhinoceros silvestris
GCCGTCATCTCCCCCACCTCCCAGCTCTGGGTTGCCCCAGGCAGAGGTTGGCTGTGGTTTCTCCCCAGCGCAGCCACGTTTCTCTGTCGCAGGCACGGATGAAGTTGTCTAGGAATTAAGTTTGCAAAAGCAGGTCCGAGGGGAACACGACTGAGGGACAGAGATTGCGAAGGCAGTGAATAAAGTGATGGCCTATCTGCCGTTCGCCAGCTACCTCGGCACCAGGCGCAGGAATCGAACCATGCAAGGGACCAGCTTTAACCACAGACAACAAAGCTCCTCACGGAGCAGGCACGGAGCCC
>NW_010423080.1:0-4249 GCF_000710305.1 Buceros rhinoceros silvestris
ACCTGAAAGGAGGTTGTAAAGAGGTGGGGGTCGGTCTCTTCTCCCACATTATGAATGACAGAACGAGAGTGAATGGCCTTAAGTTGCGTCAGGGGAAATTTAGGTTGGATATCAGGAAAAGTTTCTTTACAGAGAGTCATTAAGCATTGGAACAGGCTGCCTAGGGAGGTGGCTGAGTCCCCATCCCTGGAGGTGTTTAAAAGCTGTGTGGGTGTGGTGCTGAGGGACATGGTTTAGGGACCCTGGCAGTGCCGGGTGAACAGCTGGGCTTGATGATCTTAAAGGTCTCTCCCAACCCAGATGATTCTGTGATTCCTAAGATCATTCCCAGTATTGATTGTCACCATATGTGACATTTGTAGTGAGGAGAATATATAATTTCTCCTATATTCATTCCTTCTTATTCAGTGCTTTTCCATCAAACCCCAGGCTCTTCTCACAACCTGTGGTTAAATACATTGATTGTTCTGACAGAGCTGCTGTGTGACCAGTTTTGTTTGTGAATGTTTTCTGTGGTCATCCGTGGTTTGACCACTGCTGGTATGCAAGTTACCTTTGCTAACTTGCTTCAGAACAACCCTCACGCTCCTGCCCCCCCCCAAAAAAACCACACCCCAAAATCCCCAAACACACAAAAAAACCCCACCTACTCAAGAGCTAGTAACTTTTTTTAAAACTTGTCTTTTTCTTGTTTTCCTGCTGCTAATGAAATCTGCTCCAGTGTGGCTGCTGGATAAAGCTGTATGCCCAGATAAGATGGCAGAGAAGTCAAGACATCTAACTATTTCTAAACATGGACAAGCACAGGAAAATGAATTGCAGCTTTGATTCAGCTTTCATATACTATTATATGCCCTTTGTATGAAAAATGCTTGCAGAGAATTAGTACTAAATTTACTGAGCTATTCAGAAGTAAATCTTGCTAATGTTGTGTACCTTGTTTTAAAATTTTTAATCATTGATCCATAGAGAAGTAGTTGTTAATAATCTGACTATTCAATTACTGTTTGCAAGACTTCAAAATTAAGACACAGAAACAAAGGACAATGTTTTGCTTTCTTTATTGCACAGGATGTTGCAGTATGCTGTTTCCACACAGTACATTAATCTTGGTGTATTTAGTTTTAGAATTCATCAAGCAAATAATTTAAAGTGAGTAATGCAAGTACTAATGTACAGACCACTGAGCTTATGCATTAAAAAAAGTAGTCATCGCACTGTTGAGCTTACTCAGTACTTCAGAATTACAGTTTAGATCCATTTCTTTGTAATTTCTTGACTAATAATACAGAAGCTGATGTCTGTTGGCTTAAAACTACTAATAAAAAGAATTTTGAAGAGCTTTACTCTTGCCCTTTTGGAGGGGGCAAACTTTCAAAGTTAAAATTTATTGTGGAAAAAAATGCCTTGTATCTCTTTCTTGCTTCATGAAAAGCTGAAGCATTTAAGCGCAACATCCTTGCTTCTTGATGAAGCGGAGGGAAGGACTGATGGGAAATGTCAGTCTTTGGTCCAAGTGAGTGTGTTCTCAGATTTGTTTTTTTGGCCTGCTCTTTAGCTTCATCACTGCAGTTCAAATAAAGCACCGCCTGGCAGTCACTTGAGCACGTCATTACCTTGACTCTTGAATAGCTTTTGCTGTATGAAGATCAGAATTCCCCAGCAGAATCAAGTCCTTGCTGGAATATGCTCTGGATTTATTATTTTTGTTTTGTGCTGAGGTACATGATATGGAGATGGGCAGCCTAGCCCATCATGCCATGCAGAAAAACTTCAACTTGCCTGGAGTGTATAACGGGGGTTGCTTTAGATTAAATAATAATAAACAACCTTGTAGGTTCAGGGCTACAAAATGAGGATGTCCTGCTGTATGCAGCAGCTTTGTTCAGACACAGGAAAAGTAATTTTTCCACAGACCCAACGGTGTAGGAATATGTAGTAAATACTTTAGCCAAGCTTGAGTTAAAATAGGAAGTTTGCTTGAGCACTTCAGAAACTGTGTTCTATAAAAATACACAATACTTAAATTCTGCAGATAGACAACTGTGGTTCACTAAGCACAAGCTTTCAGACTTGGTTGGTCTTTCCCACCTGCATGGAAGGAAAAGCACAAGAGTTCATTGTGCAGGCAAGAGTAGATCAGTTTAGCTGTCACATGAGAGGAAGATAGCTGCTTCTGCTTTTTAGAGAACAAGCACGGATTGTGAAGCCTCTACTGTTGTATTACATTGTTCATAAATGCAAGTCCACAGGCCTTTAAAAGACTTTTTTTCATCTGTTGGGAAGTTAATCATGGTGTTATGAACAAATGGAATACTGCGTTATTCTTTCACCACTAGGATAGTGTTTTCTGGCTTGTATACAAAGTATTCATGCAACTGAGTGGTTAGTGCCATGGAAAGTACATTAAACAGAGTACCTCTTTTTAACTTGCACCTATATTATTTCAGAGCTGTATTGTACTTATGCAAAGACTTTTGTCTTTTAACTGATTTTTCTGACCGAGGAAAAAAGTTGACCTTTTTTACGCAGTAGTTTTCCCCTGTAAACTTTCAGGCACATTTTCCATTTGGACTCTGCCTGCTGTTGTAATACCTTAGTGATAATTCATAAAAAACAAAGGGGTTTTTTGCCTCTCTCTAGAGAGCTATAGTATGGAATTCAATGCTGGGACAAAAATAATTTTTATGTCATTTGCATTAGTTTTGAAGTTAAGCATTAATACTTAACCTCTGGGGAAAAAAAACATTAATTCTGAGGTGGATTTTGTTTCTATTTATAAACATGTTGAAGTCTTTAATCACTAGGTGAAATTCTGCATTTCTAAAATCAATTATTAACAGTAGGTTTAGATGTTGCTTGAAAGAAAATGTATTTTGTTTACTGTATCCATCTGCTCATTATGTTTCAGCACTGAACAGGAAGAGTTATTTCCTGCCTCAGAGTACTTTGTTTCCTTTGTCTCTACAATGAGAGAAAAAATAACAGGAGTACTTCTGACCAGTGAAAACCTCGCTTTTCTCAGAAAAGATTTGCAATAAATGAACCTTGTAATTGTAATACGTTGCTGATGAAAACAGGAAATGTAATTTTAACATCATCTTATTAAGCAATGAATGTTTCAGGGAATACGTTGTAGGTCATCATACACTACCTAAACGTAGTTTTAACTGCATGGGTAGATAGATGTTCTAGAAGCTGAAGACTGCATGAGTGAAACCAGCAGTTGTAGGTAAATTATTATATAGCCTTATTTTCCACTTTATGACATGAATTTATTTTTCAAAATAAAATTTCACTCTGAGCTGGCTTAATCAAGCTTGCTTATTTTTAGACAGCTAACTTCAAGAAGATGAGTGGGGATCATGTGCTGCTGCTGAAGAATGTGGTTTTCTTGGTAATTTAGTAGATAGTTCAACAGAATCAGGAAATCTTCCAGACAGCTCGTATTTGTTTTTCAGTGCCTGACAGTATTTTTTGCTTTTGTTGTTGTTGTTGTTGTTGTTGTTTTCAGCAATCACAAGCAACTACTTTGTTGTTGGTCAAAAATGTGCAAGCCCAGATGAATTTACACTTTCATTTTACAAATACGTCCTTGCTGTGACTTTTGCTATAATTGTAGCTGACTTGAGTATCTTTTGATTCATCAGAAAACAACTCTTAAGGCTACTAGCCTTACTTTCATGACTTCTGTGCCTAGTTTAAACGTAATTATGGTGTATTAGTTTACAGGTCCTCTATTTTTGGGGAAGAGCTCATGTATATAAGGAAGCATTAATTTATATTCATTTTGTAGATAGTTTTAACAGAGATTGCAAGCTTTGAATTGCTAAGGAATGCAGGAACCATCACAACACTTGTGAAACCTTTGGTGAATAACATGACATTTAGGGTAATTTGTGTATTGGTTTAATATCTGCCAAGGCCGCCTTTTTTGCTGGGTGTTCAATATTACAAGCAGTGCACGGATTTTAAAGAAATAGCCTCAAAACAGGTATGCTGCAAATGGCAGACCACCAAACTAGTCACAACTCTTGAAAGGCTTCATGCAGTCAGTTGGAAGTGACTACAAGGAGTGGGGGAATAGGATGGTGCCAAGTTAAGAATGCTGTGGTATTATACATTACCTAAAATTAGTTGTATTTATGACAATTTTTTTTTCTTTGCTGTAGTCGTGACATGGAGAATAAAGAAACCCTCAGGGGGCTGCAGAAGATGGATGACCGCCCGGAAGAGCGCATGATCAGGG
>NW_010423080.1:4301-8559 GCF_000710305.1 Buceros rhinoceros silvestris
AAGGATGATCACGCTGAAGAGCGCATGATCAGGGAGAAACTCAAGGCAACGTGTATGCCAGCCTGGAAGCATGAATGGCTGGAAAGAAGAAGCAGGAGAGGCCCTGTAGTAAGTGGCGCTGAGGGAAGGGCAATATATGTAACAGCTATTACAAATAAAAATCCCTTAAATTTCTTTCTCTTAGAAACCTCTTTCTTAACAATATGCACACCCTTAATTATGGTCCTCTTGTTCATTGTTTATGAGCTGGCTCTGAAATGTATGCATTATCTGTGCTGCTGTTTTGTACAGTATAAATTAATGCTGTGACAACACTGCCCTCTAATGTCAACAACGAAAGTTGCTCCTGTTCATTAACTGGGTAAAAACTTGAGTGCAAAACTGCGCTATAGTGCTTTGTGCTCACTCCCTTGATTCTCAGGGGTTTCATGACTTCACTTTTCCTTAGCTTGAAAATGTTAAAGTTTTCCATGTGTTGTAAGAGAAGTGTTTGAAATTTTTTCTACGTGAAAAAAATAAGCTGCAATCCTCCTAGAACCAGAAGTTGAGACACAAGCCTCAACTCTGCTAAAATTTGTGTCGGAGTATCCTGTTAGCCAAAAGTGGCACAAGTGGACAGGAAAAAAGGTTCTTGCTTTTGTGTTGTATATAGGCTAATACGATAACCCCTATTCGATGTTAATATTAGAACCTAGGGAATATGCAAACTTTGGATGTCTGGATATAATTATATAGCGCTTGCAAAACAAGTTTTGTTTTCAAAAAATAGTGATCACTCGGTAATTCTAATGTGTTTTAATTATTACAAGGTGGTGAAACCTATCCCTGGGAGAGGAGATGTATTGGAAATGAGCAAACTCCCTCTAGAACCTCAAGCTGAAGGACAAAGCACTGCTTCTTCACCAACGCAGAAAGGAAGACGGAGTCCTTCTCCTAGTAGCTCCTCTTCATCATCTTCTAGGACAGTGAAATCTGAATCACCAGGTGTTAGAAGAAAAAGGGTATCTCCAGTGCCCGTAAGTTGCAAGCTGTGATGTAATTTTTAATTTGGCTATATTCTGCTATCTTTTGATTATAGAGGCAATTAATCCTCCCTGTATAGGGCAAGATGCTGATACAAAGGGCTTATGACAGGATACCACCTGAGATATCTCATGTTACAGTTCCCATGTATGGAGTTTTATTCTTTACTTTTAGGTGTGCTTTTTACTTCGGTTCTGCATTCAATTTTTATTTCTAGGAAATAAATGACGAATTATAGGTACACAGTTGTGAAGATATGCTTGATTTGCATGAAAAAGTGCTAGTAGTTCTTTTCTTGTGGTTTTTTTTCCTCATGTAGCCATGCATGTCAGTTCTCCAGGCAAGTATATTCTGTCAGGGATAGGATTGTTAACTCAGTAGAGTTTCTTGCAGAAAAGTGTTACTGGTGCTATTTGTGATCCTCTATTTCAGAACTGATCTTTATGTACAGATTAGGGAAGATTTAGGTATGTGCAGTGTTAGAAGACTAAAGTCTTTCTCATTACATTTGAGAAGATCTGGAACAGAACGTTTTGAGCAATAGTAAGTGGCTTCAGTTAGGGTGATCAAGAGTATAATGTTTTGAGCCATAATATGTAATGAGTTTGCCTGTTATAGAAAATGTTCATCCACAGTTAGGCTTCAGTCATTTGTCTACAACTTTACAGTGCAGTTAGACTAAGATCTAACTACTTTTATGGTCCCATTTCCCTAAACAAGGTTTCCAAAATCGATTAAAATATATACTGCCATTTCTCTGAACTGTGTACAAATACAAGTTACAGCACTGCACCTTTCCTCTCGACAAGAGAAATTGAAATGTTAAAGTATATATATAGAAAAAAAACAAACCAAAACCATAACCCACCAAACTATCTATTTTAGCCTTTGATCCATTTTTAATAGTTTTTCTTTGTTTTATATTAACTTTTCACATGAAAAAATTCAGAATTTCAGGCATCTTTTACTTAACTGATGGGCAGTGAGTCAATTATAACCTGTATCATAATAGAAAATTCAAAGTGGATATAAATGAAAGAAGATTTGAAATTGGACAAAGCCATTAGTGCATCACATAATACTAGAAATATGAAGTACTTAAATGACAATTTTTAAGAAAAAGTTTGGACTATTGAGTTTTTGATCACGGGGAAACAAAACAAAACCAAATTATCCTGAGCTGAAAGTTGCTTTAATTGAGAAAATGAGAGGAAGCTATATACCTTTTTCTTTTCTTTAGATTTTCTTAAACCTTTTTCTTCATTGACAGTAGGTTCCTTTTTGTAAACTGTGATCATAGAATTTCTTAATTTATGAAATATATTAGTGCTATAACCCTATATATTTCCTGTATTGACTCACAAGACTGTGATTATCATCTGATTGAATTATACTTACTATAAAGCAACCAATGAAGTCTTGAAGATAGAAGCAATTTAAAAGATTGCTTTTCTATCATGATGTCAGACAAAATTTCAGTTACAAAATCTCTTTTTTTTTCTTCTGCCCTTGAGTTTGGAGCATGGAAGAAAAGTCATATAGTCTAAGCAGACTGTAGTAGTTTCGGGGACTCTCATATTCTATGTCATTTAGATTAAAAAAAAACAGATCAAAACAAAACCCAGCACCTAATTAAACTTACTGTTGTCATGGAAATACTTATGATGGAACTGCTTATGTAGTTTCAGAGTGGACGAATAACACCACCTCGACGAGCCCCATCTCCAGATGGCTTCTCTCCATACAGCCCTGAAGAAACAAATCGTCGAGTCAACAAAGTTATGCGAGCCAGGCTGTACTTGCTGCAACAGATAGGACCCAACTCTTTCTTAATTGGAGGAGACAGCCCTGATAATAAATACAGAGTGTTTATTGGCCCTCAGGTAGAGAATGTTTTTGTGTTGTCTGTAGCTTTTAATCTTGGAAAACTGTTTAAAACCAAATTAGATCACCAATTAGTCACCAAACCATGATAACAGTTCTATAAAGTAATGTTTAAAAATTGTAACCTGTGCTCATGTAATATAATGATCAGCTTGTATTTTGTCAAATACATAGCAAGTGTATTAGTTTTATCTAAAGTTTCTCTTAGAAAAAAAAAAAAGGCGAGTCTAGTTTGGAAGTACTTGTTATCGTCCTGTCTTTGTCATTCCTAGAAGTGGCTCCAAATTATATTTCTTATTTTCCTATTTTCTTATTCTGAAGCACTGTTATTTCCTTTCCTCTATTCATGGGATATATAAAAATGACATGTACATGATATAATTCTGTTAATGGTGTGATAATTTCATTAATACCCATAGTGAGGTCCTCCTTTTCATAGACTTCATAGTACTAATGTGGTGCTGCATTGGGGAATATCTAGGGTTTTGAGTAAACAGAAGCATCTAATTTAAGTTTGATTGCTGTTATGTTATGGATATACCATTGTTATATATAAATTTCTTCTAGTCGGAAGCATAGCAAGAGCGTCAGTTGACTTCAAAAATATTTAAAAATGGGAAAAAAAGTAAACTCAATGTCTGGTGTATTAATTGCCTCCTTTCCATATATATTCCTGAAAAATACTTTAGGAATTCACATTTTCTTTAAGGCCATGTAAGAAGGTATTTATGCCTATATATGAAATACTTTGCTTTGAGGGGCATGCACTTAAATGTTGAAAAATAAACTATGTAATTATCAATTCAGTAGAGCCTTAGCATTCACTTTTCTTTGCAGACTTGTAGCTGTGGCCGTGGGACATTTTGTATTCATCTGCTGTTTGTTATGCTGCGAGTGTTCCAGCTTGAACCTTCAGACCCAGTGCTCTGGAGAAAGACACTGAAGAACTTTGAGGTAATCAATTTCTAATAAATCCAATGGGAGAACTAAAACACACTGCAGGTAAAAGTCTTTAGGACATTATCTCAAAAATGCTGAAAACTGTTAGTTTTCAAAGCAACAATATATGTTTTAAATTATGTCTTTAATTCAGTCTCAAGTTATGTTAAGTACTAAAAAGCTAGCTGTAAATAAGGTGTAACTAAAAGAATAGTGGAGCGCTGTAGTTGAGTGATTGATTCAAAACTTGGATTTTCTTCTCCAGTTTGTATGTCTGTCTGATTAGCTGAAAAGTAAACAGAATAAGGGTATTCAGAAGTAATTGTATATACTTAAAGCTGTTAATTTTAATAAGCAAATAATTTTTTTGCCGTAGTGTTTTTAGTGATCTGTTTATTAGTAAGACTTCTGA
>NW_010423080.1:8644-17162 GCF_000710305.1 Buceros rhinoceros silvestris
TTCCTGCTGCTACTGCTAATGCATTATTGTGAAGGTGAATAGATTTTTTTTTTAGCAGTAGTTAAGCTTCCATAATATTGCTTTTAATTACAAGCTATTCATAGCATAAATACGACTGTTGCTGTCTTTTTCTGATGTTAGGTTGAGAGTTTGTTCCAGAAATATCACAGTAGGCGTAGCTCGAGGATCAAAGCTCCATCTCGTAACACCATCCAGAAGTTTGTCTCACGCATGTCAAATTCTCATACATTGTCATCATCTAGTACTTCTACATCTAGTTCAGAAAACAGGTTAGTATTTTTCTAAAGGAATCAAAAGCTTTATTCTGTAGCTTTCTTCTAATTTTAGAGGTTCAGAATCACCTACATTCTTTTTGTTCAAAGCTGCTTTCATTGGAAGCCCTGTTAATTCTCTGTATTTGCAAAGAGTCGATCAAGTGTACATTAGTCACTGTGGTACTGAGCAGGCACATTTGCTTTATAACTTCTGTCTGAAAAATGTTAGAGTTGTGAAAAGAACTTTTTTGTCCCTTTATGAATTTGGGTAACAAACTTTTGAAACTTAAGTGGACAAAGAAGGCATGTATTAACTTTGGAAACCTATTTGTATTCATTTGTTGAAAGACAGCACTTGTGCGAATGTTGACAAATGAAGAAACATGATTTTTCTTTTTCTCTTTTCCTGCTTTGGAAAAATGTTTGTGCCTATGCCAATATACAGAAGAATGTTTAGGTAAATGTCCTATTTGTGTAAACATACATAAAAACATATGTAAGCGTATATTTTTAAAAATAGGTTCATATACAATGGGTTATTTTACAGGAGCTATTGAACTATAATGATTTTTATTGTTTATACAATATTAAATGTTGCCTTATTTGTAAATTTTAAATTATGTTTGATTCTTTGATTCCAGCCCCCCCATGACTTCCATTAGTTGAGTGCTTTTGCATGTTCTTTTCCTTGATTTTGAAAAGAGATTAGTTAATTTTTTAAACAAGTGATTTGTGCATGCATTAGTGGCTGAACTAGACATTCTTCAGAGGTCAAACCACGGAAGCAACCTAAACTGATGTTTGCTTTTGTGTAAAGTGAAACCTGACTTAAGGAGTACCATGACATGTTACTTTGTGATAAGCATATAGTTAGATGAACATGTTCAGACAGGTTTATAATTCTGATGTACAGATTGTGACCTTAATTTCCCACCATCTTTTTGCTTATTTCTCCAAATCGCCAAACTGTGTCACTGTAAATAAATTGCATAAACAAAGTAGTTAAATACATAACCTACCTTGGAACTACTTCTCTGGCACGCCAGTTCCTTGAGTGTAGATACCCTGTGTAAGAAATATTTCATTTTTTTTCATAGAATTGGCTTCACTGGACTGTGAACTTCACTGCCTTGGATCCCATTTTTAACAGCATGAAAGTTTTTTCAGTAGTTTGCCAGTAAACCTGATGATTAGTTCCTGGTATTACTGGTTCAATGAGAAAAGCAGCTGTTCTGTACAAGTCTAATCTTGCATGATATAAATATTGGAGAACACTGAGCATCAGATTCTTTTGAGATTAAAGTTTACTCAGTTCTGATAATTACTGGGACTTGCAATTATTTTTTGTTTTCTACTAATTTTTCAAAAATAAATTTTAAATTAAATTTCCACAACATGTATAGAAGCAGTATTATTTTTCACTGTAAGCTTATTTTTGTGCATTTTTCAAGGAAAAAGTTGTCAAGCATTTGCAAGGAACTAGAGGTAAATGTATGTATATAGAAATAATGTATATGAGTTAATTTTGGTTTTTAAAATATATTGTTGGTGAACAAATCCTGGGTTCCTGCAAACTTTTAGGCACATACCAACTACGACTTAAATTTTTGCTATGAATAGCAAGAGATTTGTGCACTTGAACAGTATTACAGAATACTAAAATCTGTATCTTTCACTACATGTTGTTTAAGTTCAGAATATTTTTTTCCAGCAAAATCTCCAGTTACATCCATTTAAAAATCATGATGGAGGTAACTAAAACTGAAGCAACATGTAAAACAGGGAAAACTTTTTTAAAATCTACATGTATGTTACTGTTCACGTGAACCTATTGCATTTGTTTGTTAGTGGCAGAAAACTCTGGGGTGTCTCTTCTGTCAATTTTTTGACCGTTATGTATGTTCATCCAATAGCGTTTACCATTTACTGTCATGGGCTAAAGACTACCTTGTGACTCAATACTCTGACAGGAGTGCAATGAAAAAAAATGTGTGTAGCTTTCATAATATAAAAATTTCTTAGTTTTTCAAAATCAAATGATAAGTAAAAAAAAAAAAGCAAAGGATGGTTTGTTTAAAGAAGCATTATGGGGGAAAAAAGTAAGCGCCCAAGGCTGGGCCTTTCAATCTCTAATTGGTATCTGACCTAGCTTGAAAAGATGTCATGCGTTTTGTGACTTTCCCTTTCATTTCAACAAAGTGCTGTCTGTACTCAGTGGTTCTAAAAATTTGGTGCTTACTTATTCCGACCAAGGTTTAGGAAAATGTTTCATGAATAGCCTATGGTTACTCAGAAATGACTGTTCCAAACTGGAAGTTAATAAGTTTTCACTGCTAAAGCCTGTTCTGAATTCCAATATGCCATTTTTACAATAACAAACCTCTGTTTTTATAGTATGAAGGATGAAGAAGAACAGATGTGCCCCATTTGTTTGTTAGGCATGCTGGATGAAGAGAGCCTAACTGTGTGTGAAGATGGCTGCAGGAACAAATTACACCACCACTGCATGTCAATATGTACGCCTTTTTGCCTTGTTAAGTTCTGGCGACTTTTAATATGCAAAAGTATTATAATTTAATGTGTGTTCTTTGGGTTTTTTGTTTGTTTTTAAAGTAAAAAAAAAAAAAAAAACAACCCCAGAAACCTGCTCTTGAAGTGATAGCTGGTAGCTCTTTGTGAGAGTTTGGTAACATTTGGATACTATTGATATGCCTTATTTTATCAGTTATTCACAAATCAAGTTTGTAATTTGATGGTTTGAGAGTAAAGTCACCTGAAGGCCTAGAGGTTTGAGCCTCTTCTACCTGAGTGAAAAGTTAATATCCAATTAGTGTAAGGTTAGGAACAGACAGCCCCAGTAACTTGTTATTAGAATGTTTGAAAGTCATCTACTATCAGCTAGGATTGTGTAGCAAATTACACAGTATGCTTACTACATTAAAGTATAGAAATAGTTTTCCTTTAACAAATATAATCCCATCTCCCATATTTTAATACTTTTGAAGAATTATTCCCTATGTTTGAGGTACAATAGTTGTTGCATTTCAGCTCGTAACTTGTGATGAACAGTGGTGAACAGAAGCATTTCTGCATGCAAAAAATGTTTAAATGCTGCTGCAGATGTCTCAGTTCGGAAGTGTTTATCCTGAAACTCACATTTTTCAGTAAGACTTCGAAATAGTGATGCCATCTTCTGGTTTTATACATGTAAAACTGTTGCTGTGTTCCAGGGGCAGAAGAATGCAGAAGAAACAGAGAACCACTTATCTGTCCTCTTTGTAGATCTAAATGGAGATCTCATGATTTCTATAGGTAAGAACTCAGTCTGTGTATAACAAAACTATCTGCTGCTGGATCCTTGATGTTCTTCAATATGCTGAAGTTTCATTTGTTAATCCACATTATTTGTTGTTACTCTGTAGTCATGAATTGCCAAGCCCTGTGGATTCTTCTGTTCTCCGTGTGGTTCAGCAACAAACTCAGCAGCAATCTACAGCTGGATCACAGAGAAGAACCCAAGATAGCAGTTTTAACCTTACTCATTATGGGGTCCAGCAGATCCCTTCTGTCTATAAAAATTTAGCTGAGCCATGGATTCAGGTAATTTTACTTTGTAAAAGAAGCTTTAAAGGTAGAAACTGATTTTGAACTGTTGTAGTAGATTTGTCAGACCAACAATTGAAAAATTTATTCTGAATTCCATCAGCTTTATGGTTGGTTATTACTGGAAAGAATTATATTTAACTTGCATCAGAAGAGAAGGTTTTCCAGTCTTGTTTTAACTGTGCTTCACTTCTGGACCTCATCTCGAGCTTCATATTAAAGGTCCACATAATAAGATGTATTCTTAGCTCTAGTTTTGGTTTTGCAAGTGTCACAAATACAGAGTTGGCAGTTATTCTTAACCAAGCTGTGATTTAGGTGGTGAATGGCCAAAATAACCTCTAGAGTCTAGAGATGGGCTCAACTGAGCAGGGATCACCCACTTAAAAGTGTGAAAACTTTTATCGCCTAGATTTATGCTGTAGTTTTTGCCTCGTATAGGTGGACTTTGGTTTTGAGGTTATTTATATCAATGCCTTAAAACAACTCCCTAATGAATAATTAAAATTCAAAGTTAATGAAACCATCCGTACAGTCATCCCTCCCACTTCCCTTAACAGAGTTTCTGGGGAACTAATGACTTAATTCTAAGGTTTCATTTCTATCACAGAGGGTGATTTTTAGGACACGACCTTCTGTCACTTTTTTGCCATCACGCTTCTTAAGGTGATTTTTCACCGGAAACATTTCTTTGTTCATTTTTGATTGCTCTTCTTAGGTACTTAAGTTGCTGTATTATTCAGTTTGACCCGCATAGTGTTGCTTTTTCATTGGCAGGTATTTGGAATGGAGTTAGTTGGCTGCTTGTTTTCTCGAAACTGGAATATAAGAGAGATGGCACTTAGACGTCTTTCCCATGATGTCAGTGGTGCTCTATTACTGGCTTATGGTGAAAGCACTGGAAATTCTGGAAGTAGCAGCGGAAACAACACAAGTGCTGGAGCTCTGGGAGCAGCTAGTGGGTCATCTCAGACCAGTGTTTCAGGAGATGTGGTGGTGGAGTCCTGCTGCAGTGTGCTGTCCATGGTCTGTGCAGACCCTGTCTACAAAGTGTATGTTGCTGCTTTAGTAAGTAGTTGTTTACCTGTTGTATTCTAGTAATTTTGAAGTTAATTCATTTTTAAAGGGGGAAAATATATGAAGTCAGGAATCTTGGTCATTTGTTGTTGAGCATCACTGATGACTTAAATTTTGACCGTCATCTGAAAGCAGGATGAACAAAATCCTCAGCAAGAGTGAAATGGCATGACTCCACTGCCCAAATATAAGGAAATGCTAGCTACGGTGCTACATTTTAACAGTACTGATATGACTAGGTTCTTTCCAATCTCATGACAAATTCTAACAACAAATATGTAGCAAGCTATTTACAACTCTAAAAGAAAATTATGTAGCTAATTTGATTTCATATGTATTGATTTTCTCTTAGAAAACTTTAAGAGCCATGCTGGTATATACACCTTGTCATACTTCGGCAGAGAGGACTAAACTGCAGCGACTTCTCAAGCCAGTTGTAGAGACAATATTAGTTAAATGTGCAGATGCCAACAGGTATGGGTGTCTCATGAACTTCAAATTAATTTTGGATAGTTACTGAAAATGTCTTGAAAATGTCATGTGTTGCTATTCATGTGGAACTAGGCGACTGTTTATAGTTGGTGACGAAATAAAATGTGTGGATCTAAGTATAAACACATCATGTTTTTTGTTAAAGTGTAATTGCTCCAGCAAACTTCTGGCTTGAAAAATGTAGGTTTTGAAGGCACTTGATTATATTTTTTCAACACTCAAAGGTCTTAAATGATACTTTGCTTTCATAAAGTCTTTTTTCCTATTTAAAATAAAGGAATACAGTAGGTGCAGTCATCAACTGTCCCCTCATTTCAGTTGGTATTGCTTTGGTCTAATTCTCATGACTCACCTTGAAGCAGTCAGCAAGTACTCTTTAGCAAGTACATTGCCTACTTCAGTGAAAGTTGTGCCATGAAGTGTTACCACTTCTTATTTCACAGTGTGGTATTAGGAGATGGCTAGCCTGAGTGAATGTCCTTGGCATTTCTGGCTTAAGCAGGCCTTGTCTTTCTGTCTCAAGTTACCCTGTTTGTTCAGCCAGACCAAATATTTCTTCACCTGTACTGTAAATTAGACACAGAAATCTATCAGCTTTATTTTTGTTTCTTCAGATTTAATTCCCAAGCAGCATTTCTTCTGAAACTGCAGCTGGAGATGCCCCAGCAATAGTCTAGCAATAGAATTATCTAATGTTAAATAAGTGTGTTGCTATTCCTGTATTTGGCCTGTATTTGCAAAAGGATGAAGTCCAATTTGAGTTTTTGTCTATTTATTAGTGATAGACATTACATTTCTGAAAGTAACCTTCTTAAAAAAAAAAAGCCAAAACCATTCGTGGCTTACAGTTAGAGGATTATAGAAATGTATTGGAATAAGTAATGTGAAATAATTTTCCTTGCACAAGTCCAAGCTAATGGTTATTGAAATATAATTTTTAGAATGCTTTTCCTTGAACTGTGAAAAGAGTTATTTTTTTTATCTATTATAGTCGAACAAGTCAACTTTCAGTCTCAACGCTATTGGAGATGTGTAAAGGCCAAGCAGGCGAGCTGGCAGTTGGGAGAGAAATACTTAAATCTGGTAATTATAGCTCTTCACATATAATTGTGTAATAGTTGCAGATACATTGAAGTGTTTTAAATTTATTACAGGATTTATCTAATATCAGCATGGCAAAGAGAACAGTATTTCTTTCAGCAGTTTGGGAGGGGAGTAATTTGGGCACACATTGTGTATTTCTGTGATACAGTTCTGATCTTTATTTAGATTTTGTACATATCTAATCCTTATTTAACAATTTTTTATAGGGTCTATTGGAATTGGTGGAGTTGATTATATCTTAAATTGTATTCTTGGAACCCAAACTGAATCTAGCAACTGGCAAGCGCTGCTGGGGCGACTTTGTCTAATAGACAGACTTCTGTTGGAATTTCCTGGTGAATTTTATCCCCACATTGTCTGTGGAGATGTTTTACAAGCTGATACTGTAGCAGACAGGTACTTGCTTACACTGTGACTATTAATTCTTCTTAGTTGAGCATGTTGGTTATCTCTTGTAAAAAATAGTTGTTCTAATTCCTGTAAACAAATATAACGTACTTATATCCCAGTGGGCTTACATCAGAGTAAATGGTTGCATTTTTTTCAACCTGTGAATCAATTTTGAATCACCACTGCATCAATAAGTCTCCTTTCTACTGCAAAACTGACAGCTAAATGCAGTGTCTTGAAATGGCTTCCTTGGCATTAGTTAACTAGAATATATCAATGTATAAAACATCTCTTCTCTTTTTTTAGGTATAAGAAACTTCTCTCCCTCTTAACTTTCACCTTGCAGTCGATTGACAATTCCCATTCAATGGTTGGTAAACTATCACGGAGAGTGTTTTTGAACGCAGCAAGAATGGTGGCAAGAGTGCCACATGTTTTTGTAAAGCTCTTAGAAATGTTGAGTGGGACAAGCTCAAGCCATTATGCAAGGATGCGTCGACGTCTGATGGCAATAGCAGATGAAATGGAAATTGCAGAAGCCATCCAGCTAGGCATGGAAGAAATGCACTCTGGGGAATGTCAACATGAAGACTTTTTGCAGCTACCTGTACCAGATAACTCTCCAGAAGCTACAGAAAATAATACTCCTAACAATACTGTCCAGTTATCAGGGAAAAGCGGGAAAGGTTTAAGTGATAAAAAACTGAGTGCCAGTCCGGAGGACATGTCTGAGACGCTGGCTGGCCTTGCTGTGGGACTTCCTGTTTCATCAGTAACCACTGAGCAACCAAAGCCAGCCATTCAAACAAAAGGAAAACCCCACAGTCAGTGTTTGAACTCTTCTCCCTCATCCAGTCATTCCCAGTCATTATTCCCAACACTTCTGTCTCCTTCAAACCCATCTGTACCAGCTGGCACTGTAACAGATGGCTCTAAACTCAGACCTCAGGGATTCGCTCCCTGCAAAATCCCATCACCTTCTCCCCAGACACAGCGGAAGCTTTCTCTCCAGTTTCAGAGAAACTGTTCTGAAAATAAAGAACCAGAGAAACTTTCTCCAGTTTTTACCCAAGCCAGGCCATTGCCATCCTGCCACATTCACAGGCCAAAGCCATCACGACCAACCCCACGTGATGTGAACAAGCAGGGAGAAACCTCAAAAAACAGTATGACGCTTGACCTGAATGACGTTTCACAGTGTGATGGCAATAGTAATAGCAGTGCAGTTATACCAAGTGAAGATACAGTGTTCACACCAGTAGATGAAAAATGCCGATTGGATGCTAATGCAGAGCTCAATTCCAGTATTGAGGACCTACTCGAGGCCTCCATGCCAACAAGTGATGGCACAGTTACATTCAAGTCTGAAGTTGCAGTTCTTTCTCCTGAGCGGGCAGAAAATGATGATACTTACAAAGATGATGTAAATCATAATCAAAAATGCAAGGAAAAGATGGAAGCTGAAGAGGAGGAAGCATTAGCTATTGCTATGGCTATGTCAGCGTCTCAAGATGCCCTGCCAATAATTCCCCAACTACAGGTTGAAAACGGTGAAGATATCATAATCATTCAGCAGG
>NW_010423080.1:17321-28716 GCF_000710305.1 Buceros rhinoceros silvestris
AGCAGGATGTAAGTATACATATGGGAATTCAGCACGTCTCAGTTAAGGTTCACTGAATTTATAAAGCAGTGCTGATGTATTTCCAAAGTTGTATGAAACACAAAGGTACTTAATACTCACTCCTAGGAGTTGGAGTATAAACATTTTGCCAGTTGAGGGTGCTTAACAGAATCTGTCTGTAGTTATTAACAAGTTTAAAGAAAGTGTTTGGAAGACAAACTTCATCTCATGTACCAACCCTTAAGATGGCAAAGAAGGAAATGTAAAAATGAAGTGAGAACAAAATTTTTAAGACTCAGGACAGTTCTACATCTACTTAATGCTGATTTACTTTGTACAGAAGTTGTACAAGATTGTACAAAACCAAACTAGTTTTTGAAAAAAAAGACAGAGATGGAAGAGATCTCATTGTTGGCACATCTTGAGAGAGAAGATGAGATACTTTCAAAGTCAGAAAAAATATATTTGTTTGCAAATAAACAAAAGCACAAGAAAAGAATAGAGAAAGGAGTGTGTATTTGTGGTCCTTTGCACAAGGTAATGACACGTAAAGCATAAAATGGGAGAAATTAAGTAGAAAACAATATCTTTTTCGTTGTGTTTCCTATTCATGCTAACTAAAACCTTAACCTAGAGGTAAGATGAGGGATAGAAAAAAAGCCTTGCTCCTATTTTGTGTCTTTAAACCTTGCCTGTCACCTTCAGGTAGTAACACAGAGGAGGGTCTCTGTTCTTACTGTAGGAGTATGGGGATTAAGGAATACACATGTGTTCTGGTCTCGGCTGAAACATGGATAACATGCAATACAGAGAACTGTAAAGAAGAAGAAAGGCCTGTAAGCCTGGATATTTCATAACCTTCCAAAATGTCTACATTTTAGATGCATGCTAGTAACGATGGAATTGATTTGGAATTTAACTTGCAGACACCAGAAACCCTGCCTGGACATACCAAAGCAAAACACCATTACAGGGAAGATACGGAATGGCTTAAAGGTCAGCAAATTGGTCTTGGAGCTTTCTCTTCCTGTTATCAAGCTCAAGATGTAGGAACTGGGACATTAATGGCTGTAAAACAGGTAAATACTTCAAACACTCCATTTTCTTGAATATATTGTGCTTAAAGAATTAATATTTCTTTGGAATATGAAATACAAAGTTCTCTGCTCTCACTAACTTGTGTTCCTTGCTTCCTCTGCTCTCTCTCATGTGTTCTTACTTAATATATAATAAAATATCTTTATATACATGGTACTAACAGAGTATTTCAGGTATTTTCATTTCTTAAAATGAAAAAAACCCTATTGCTTTATATGGCCATTTTCTTTCATAGTACTTCGAATGCATTTTTACTTTTACCAAGTTCATAAATCAGTGACAGATTTAGGAATGGAGCCAAGATCTCTTGATTCCAAATTAATGCCCTATTTGCAAGGTACCTATTTAAAAGTAGTTTTCCCTTAATTGTCAAGAATTTTTTTTTCCTAAAGCAGTTTAATGCTTGTTTCTTCTGATCCAACAGACAACTTTGAGGCAGGTATTTTTTATATTTAATTAAAAGCTACAGAAGTGTGACTGAGAAAAGAGGCCCAAATGCACATGGTTCACTCAAGACTTTTGAAGGTTCAAGGTGTGAGTAAAACTTTCACACTTAAGGTGCCCTAGGCCTGAATCAGTGATTCCATCACAGAAGGAATCTTAATCCTAACATTTTCTTATTAAGTCTAGTATGGACTTACGAAGTTGAACAATTTCAAAACATTTAATCGGCGAGTATATCTGTTATCAGCTATTTCTCCTATGCAGCTGTCTTGCTTGTGAAAGAGTAGGGCTATCAGTGTAGGCTTTGAGGCCGCTTCTGGAGAGATGATGATGATTCCGATGCTCAGGAGACATTCTCTGCAGCATACCGTTATTTCAGGTTTAGTATAGATCAGAGCTGGGGTTGGCTCCAGTTCCATTACAGGACTTCTGATGGGCTTCCTGCTGGGCCTCCCCCGCTTACCGGCTCCATTCAACCTTCTGGGATAAGAGGTTTAGTTATGAAATGGATAGTATGGTTAAACTAGTAGGAATCTTACAAATAACAACACTGTCAGAATCCTATTTCAGACCTTATTTTTCTTCCTTTACTTCAACACCCAGAAAAAAATAATTCCTGGTTTAAGCAGAGGAGCATAAAGAGGGAAGTTTCCCTGCTCCATACTTGGAGAGATTTTTGTTGATATTTCTCCAGAAGATCACTCAGTTTTCTATGATTGTCTCATATGGAGATATGTTCTCATCTGAAGGGGCTTGAGATAAAAGAATAATTGCTATTTCCAGATGGTGAAAAGGGATAGAAACCCATCTGTTCTTGTTACTGTTCTGAAGGGGCAGTTACAGGACTGGTAATTGCATACAGTAAGTCTGAATACCATATTTCAAAACAGGTGACATATGTCAGGAACACATCATCTGAGCAAGAAGAGGTAGTTGAAGCACTGAGAGAAGAAATAAGAATGATGAGTCATCTGAACCATCCTAACATTATTCGAATGTTGGGTGCTACATGTGAGAAGAGCAACTATAATCTCTTCATTGAATGGATGGCAGGTAAAAAAACTAGTATCAGCTGAGTCTTGAACTATGTAGTTCCATACTGTGTTATGTGTTGCTTCAGTTTGCAAATCTGTAATTTCATTGCTGTTGGTAACCAGTACACAGGCATACTTACTAGACAGTGAGTGGTTCTAGCAATAATTTTAATGGTGTGTCCTTTTTTTGATTTGGTATTTTCCATACCTAATCTGTCATTCAGTTAAAGCAGTTGGAAGCAATGAACAAAAATTCTAATACTTTATTCCTCAATTTCTGAATTGAAACAAGGAGTTAGAAACTTTGAGAGACACAGTTCGACAGGAAATATATCGAACTGGTGCATTTTCAGTGCACCTGCATAACTTTATTTAAAATAACTTTGCTAGAAAGTTTGGAATATCTGTCTCTTGTTTTTGTCCCAAGAGTTTTTATAAAAATCGTGTGAGGTGACTTGGAAAAAGCGTTCAAGAGCTTAAAGTAAATTTCTACCAATACGTAGTAAGCAGAACGCTTCAGGAAAAACGTGTTCAAATCATAAATATATTAAGTGGTAATTTAGTAACAAATAGTTAAATTTTTTCATTATTATATAGATTGAGGCCAAGATAGTCTATATCCTTTTTTTATCAGTGTTAAGGGTTGAGGCAAACCAGGACAATCAGTTTGATCATGTTTTTGCTGTCTAGTTACCAAGATTAGATTTGGTGTTTTATACGTACATCCTTATTTCTCACAAAAGAAAGCGTTGCACCTTAACTTACATTCTTTAGCAGAAACCACTGAGCAGTACCAGAGTGCTAACAAGCAAAACCTAAACATGTATTATTACAGGCAGTAGTGCACAAAATATTTTCTCAAAATTAAGGGCGTGTAACGGTGTTTCTTAGGTATAATTTTTATGAAATTATACCATTTATGTAATAAAATGTCAGGAATTGTCTTTAACTCATTCAAGCCCAAGTTACATTAGAAAATTTTGAGACACACAATGGAAATCCAAAATCTTGAGGATTTATATAACAGTTTTGCAAAACAGCGGAAGATACTGCTTTTCCATGCTGGTCTACTTGCTTCTGTACATTGGTACTTGGATGGTAACAAAAGTAAATTAAGATCCCCAGAGGGAATGCTTACTGGGGGCTACGCGTATCAGTTGCCCCAAAGAAAGGAGGTGTTCTGCTGATTAAACATTATTGCAAAATGTGGATAAATATGTATAATTTTTCATCGGCAACAGTACTTTGTACACTAAGGGATTTGTGTATTCTTTTAAGAAAGTACAACATTATTAGGAAGCATTAAGACTTACTTAATGTGTACAATTCCATACAGAAAGTAATTAAGTAACCCAGTATATTATTTTTTGCCTATGAAACCTTTTAATATTTTTGAGGGAGCGGAAGGGGGGCGGGGAAGAACTCTAGTTATGAATTAGGAATACCAATACCAAGTTCCAATTTCAGGAGGCAGTGCTGCATTCTATTAATACAAAATATAAGCATTGATAAAATGTGGGTTTTTTTTTTATTTTCTAGGGGGTTCAGTTGCTCATTTGTTAAGTAAATATGGAGCCTTCAAAGAATCGGTTATTATTAATTACACAGAACAACTATTACGTGGGCTTTCTTATCTGCATGAGAATCAGATAATCCATAGAGATGTTAAAGGTGAGAATTACTTAGAAGGTCTTCTGAAAATGGATGTTTAGAAAGCAGCATCTATTTTGGCTTGAGACTTACTGCTTCTCAGATACCGTCTTAAGAGTGGTATTTCTGTTGGGTTTGTCTTAAGAACCTTCAGTTACTGAAATTAATCAGAATGTTCATAGCATGCTTTGGGATATTTGCTACCTATGCCAATAGTTTAGAAAAATTGGTTTTCTCAGTTCGTTCAGATAAAATAGGAAGATTTCGTGTACCTTTGAAGGTGGCTAGTTAAATTAATGTAAATTTTTATGCTGAAGTAACAGTAAATCTGTGAACAAGCCAAGGCAGAGACACCAGGTTTCTAATGTACAGGAGTATTCTGATGAGTTTTCTTTCTTCATCCTAATTGAACATAAATACAGTTGTGCTGTGTCTGAGCAAGATGGGGATATTTATTGGGAAATGCTGGTCTTAACTGAACTTTTCCCTTTAATGTCACTGTAGCTGTCCATGAACTGGAGAGATACCCTGATAAGTAGCAACATAGCGATAGCAAATATTTATCTTAAACATTTATTCTTATAATAGGAAAATTTTCAATTGCTCTGTAATTCTCTTCAAAACAACTCAAATTTGCTTAAGGATGAAAGGAGGGAGCTCCCAAGGGAGCTGCAGTCAATGGAAACCTCCAGGATTTTAGGTCATCCTTTTCTTTCATTATTCCATCTCCAGGCATTCTTCCAGAATCCTGTGTTTGCCCTACTTTGAAAGTTTGATTGCTTCTCTAAATCTCTTGGGTAGCCTCAAGCTCTGTGCAGCATCATTCAGGCATAACAAAAGTGACATTTTTTGTCTTTGATTTTTAGATTTCCTTCATGTTGGGAGTGGGGAATGTCAACCTATTTATAGTCTTGAAATGGAAGAAGAGTGTCTGTTCACGCTTTTGCCTTCAGTAGAAAGCCAACTAGCAGTATTTTTATTATGCTGTTGACAGGTGCCAATTTGCTAATTGACAGCACAGGACATAGATTAAGAATTGCTGATTTTGGAGCTGCAGCCAGGCTGGCATCGAAAGGAACAGGTGCTGGAGAGTTTCAGGGACAATTGTTGGGAACTATTGCATTTATGGCACCAGAGGTAAGAAAAACAGTTTTGGAAGTTACTTCAAAATGTTTGTTTGAACTATTTAAACTAACTCACGCGGCTAAATTACAGAAAATTGCTTTAAATGCTTAAAATGTATTTAAAATGTACTCGTTCTAAAAAGTAGGAATGACTCCAGCATGGCAATAATGACATTTCTTTCTCGCTGTCAAAGTTGTTAAGTAGTTTGTTACAAGATACATATCTATTATGGGTATTGTTACTAATGCCCAAATGACTGACTTGGTCAAAAGCTAACTATAGCAAGGCACTTTGCTTTGCCCCTTGATCAGGTATTTTATTTACTAGTTCTCTACAGCTGTATTAAGTCTTATGGCCTTTACATCACTGGTCCCTATCTCAACCTGAAATGTCAATCAGAATGCAGCTGGCTGATATTAATTTTTTTGCATCTAAATTTCTAAATTACTTGAAGAGACTTCGAAGTGGATAATCTGAGCTTTGGTCTGTCTGTCCAGGTTCTGAGAGGTCAGCAATATGGTAGGAGCTGTGATGTGTGGAGCGTTGGCTGTGTTGTTATAGAAATGGCTTGTGCTAAACCTCCCTGGAATGCAGAGAAACACTCCAATCATCTTGCTCTGATATTTAAGGTGAGGTATCTCGTGGCTAGCACTATGCTACAAAAGACACTGACCAATTTCATATACAGCAATGTGAATTTCAGGAAAGTATACAAGTAGTACAGGTTGTTGCAAATAGCTCTTTATACTGGAGCTGTTAGTACAAAGTTAACACCACTACTAAAAAATTCATGCTTCCTTGTTCAAAAACAATTTAAAAAGTCTACTAACACAATAATATGCAGAAAAATATCTCTGTTCTAAGATACATATGTAACACACTAAAAAAAGTTTGGGAATAGAGTCCATCTTGCCCCTAGGCAGAAGACTGGGATTTGACCTCCTTCCTACAACCCTGTAAAATACAGGAGCAAAAGTTTTATTACCATAAAAAAGTTACATGTGTATTTGTATTTCATAGTGGGGAACATCCTTTGGTAAAAAACCCGTGTTCCATATTCAGATTTTGCTGGAAGATATTTACCATTATGCCATGCTATACATTAATATTGCCCCTCCCTCTAAGTCATCCATTTTAGAATTCATGTTTCCTACTATAATCAGTTAGGTATATTTAATTCTAAAAGTCTAGCTGAACTGTAGATACGAATGAAGAAAATAATGCCGAAAGTTAAAATAAGTGATTGTTAGCATTTTCACTAGCATAGTGAAGTTAGTGTGTCCACAAAATAGAACTACCACAGCAGCATGCAAATATGTTTTAATTAAATAGTTGCGATAAGAGGTGTAATTATCTGGGATCTGTGACTGCGTGAATCTCTGCTAGTGCCACGCCAGTGATTTCAATCATCCTGCTTAGCTTGATCTTTTACAGTAGTAATGTAATGTCCAAATTGCAGTAGGAAATATGCTAAGTGGAAAAAATCTCATACATAAAACTCATCAGCTGAAAATGATCAACTTCTGGAATGTTTTCAGGTAGGAGAAGGGGCTTAAGAATCACTGACTTCTAAGAAGTTATTTTGCCTTTGTTCAGATTGCGAGTGCAACTGCTGCTCCATCAATCCCTACACATCTGTCACCTGGCTTGAAAGATGTGACTCTCCGGTGTTTAGAACTTCAGCCTCAGGACAGACCTCCATCAAGGGAGCTGCTGAAACACCCCGTCTTCCGTACTACATGGTAGCTACTTATGTATAAGGCAGATATACTGAAGATGACGCTACCGAATATATAACCGTCTCGCAGTGCAGTTAAGCACAGGAAACTATTATTCAGCTGGCCTTAATGATAGACACATCAAGGACTGAAGGCCAGGGTAGGACCCTTACCTATGTGATTGACAAATCGAGATATTTATCTAAGCTCAGTATGCAACATTTAATTTGTAAACCGTGCCTTTCAAACATCTGGCTCTATCTGAACACAAAAGCATTTTTCCTTAAATCTGCATGATTATTTAGCAAATAAGCGATTTCTGTTTTATTTGGAGCACTTTTTCAGCAAGATTAGCAGCTGAGGGGCTCAGGATCTATTCTAATATAGCAATCACTGTTCCATTTCACATCACGTAGATGAAAGCAGAGGGTTCTGCAATTAGTCAGTTTTCAGCACTGGTTAAAAGGAAGTTCTGTATCTGTCCCTTTTAATTACACAAAGTTCTCTGAGTAACGAAGCCAAACATTGATGGAGACTTTAAAAAAATGTTTTGCCTTCCTTAAAGTAAGTGCAGGCAGTTGTGGTTCACTGTGCATTTACTGCTGGCCATGTAATTTCTTTTGAAATTAAAGTTTGTTTCCATTGTATTTTAAACTTTCAGGGAAAGGTGATCTTTTAATAAGTCTTTAGAAAAAGATGCAAGCTGTGTCAGGGAACACCTTGCTGGCACAAAGAGTTTTAAAACCAGATTTGATGGAAATCTGGAAAACAAAATGTCATCTTCAACTAGTGTTGAAGGCTCTGATAGTATAGGTTATTTAAAAAATGAGAGGAAAAACCAAGATTGTTCTGCATAAAACATCTTAGTCTGAATCATGCTAGAAGTTGAGCCTTCTTTTTGTATAGAGGTTTCTTCTGGCAAATCATGTTGAAGCCTCATGTCAAAGGCACCAAACCCAGTTCCCATTAAAGTCTGTGGGGGACTTTGTCCTGTACTTTGGTGGGAGCAGGTGCCAACCTCGAGAAAATCTCATTCTTTGTGTAACAAAACTGAGGTCACATTCTCTACTGATAACAAGTTCTACCTGCTGTTTTCCTTCTGCCATACATCATCTATTTACTGTAGCCATTAGTGACAATTTAATTTGAAAATGTTAAAAATATTACCATAAGAAAGGTATTTATTTTAACAAGAAGCAAACTTGGACTTGAAAAGCAAGATAAAGTAAAATGTGAAGTAAAGCTTCACCTGTAGTGCAAAACTCATGGTTTTTAGCAGGTGTGGTTTTTTTAAAACAGGTTTTTAAAATTATTTTAAAGGCAGGTTTTTAGATTTTGATGCATGTAATTCTGAAGGAAAATGGCAGCTTTTCTTTTGCTTTTTTAAGGGGATATTTTTTAAATCGAATACTGATTGTGTTTAATCCTTTTGGAAAAAAAACACTGTTCATGTTTTAACTCTTCAGAAGCCAGTCAGATTGTTGTACTGAAATAGAATTGGTTATTCTCAAAGACTCAGGACAAACTAAATAAGCTATAGTACATTAAAAATGTACAACACAGATTGGAAGTAAAACATCTTAAAGATAAGTTTACAGGAATGATAGTGCTCATACTAAGAAAAAAAAGCAGTGTCATTAGTTGTGAATGTGTTTCTTTTGGAAATTTTACATTCCTTTGTTTTAGAAGATTGGCGGACTTTGAAGAGTTAAAAATACTGAAATGTGAAGTTTGGTAGCTCTAACTGTTTTGTACTTGACTTTTTTTACCACTTTAGAATTTCTCATTCTAATAAGATTGTTTCCAAGTCTTTCTTATGTGCAAGCTTTAAAGGATGCACTCTTGCCAATTCATGTACTGGAAGATCAGTTGTCAGATTACTGTTTCTGGCAGAAATGTAAATTGTATGAACTGATGAACCTCAGCGAATCAGTATTACTTTGTAGATCACCATGCCTACCACATTTCAAATTTAAACTGCCTCTAGGTGTCCAAATGCATTTGTTTGAGTTTGTTTGCGTTTCCCTCGGCTTGCTGGCAATTGTGTTTTTTAAAATGCAGATGTAATATTCTTATTTTCTTTGGATCAAAGCTGGACTGAAAATTGTATTGTGTAATTATTTTTTGTGTTCTTAATGTTATTTGGTACTTAAGTTGTAAATAACGTCTACTGCTGTTTATTCCAGTTTCTACTACCTCAGGTGTCCTATAGAGTTTCTTCTACCAAAGTTCACTTTCACAATGAAATTATATTTGCTATGTGACTGATTCCTAAGACTTCCAGGGCTTAAGGGCTAACTTCTATTAGCACCTTACTGTGCAAGCAAATTTTACGTAAATCTCTGGGTTAAGAAATTTGGCTTCATTGTATCCTTTGTTATTTTAAATATATCAAGATATTTTAATTAAAAGTTTTTACCCCTTGAACCAATTTTATATAGTATAATTTGTACCTATTTTGGTGGGTTTTTTGTCTTTATAGTAAATAAAAGTTTTTGAACAAATTTTGTCCCTTGCTTATTGTAATGTAAATAAGTTCAGTTTACTGATGTGAGTAAAATATTTCTAGTACATTTCACTGTTTATACATGCTGGAGTGTCATGAGGATCATGTATTTCCTCTTCATCATCTGACTCTGTATAGGCGCTGCCCACCTCCCAAGACACTGTATTTCCTTTACTAACTTTTCACTCATACCATAGTCCTCTCCTTGCTGGGCTGAATCACGTATGTGACAGTCTTGCTTTTAAGAGCTACAATAAGCACACGCAGTGACAAACATGCATGGTGTCTTCTCATTATGGCACACAGCTGCTGAAATCCAGAATTTTAATTAAGACTTTTTCTGTCATTGCCAAGGGAGTCCGGAAGATGGCAGGAAAGCATTCTGAGGCAGCCACGGTGCCGTTTCCTTTTGTTTCCCTTGGTTATTTCAGTTTGCAATGTATCATCACTCAGTTCCTGTGTTCAGAAAAGATGTGCAAGGCCACCAGTAGAATGTAAGTGAATATGGAGTAAATCAAGAGGCAATTTATAAATATTTGCAAGGCTCTGAGATGGGAAGTTAATCCTGCTCATTTCATTGCTTTGAGGTGGGCCTGCCCCACAAAGTCCCGGACTCTTGGCAAGAGTTCAGACACAGGAGTATACGCTTTGATAGTCAGCTGAGGTTTGACTTCTCTGTCCATTCCAAAATCAACTCTCGAACACTTGCTCCATATGATTTCTTTTAAACTAGTTTCCTAAGAAAGTAAGATGCATGCTGTCATGCTCTGTCTCATTTTCCCAATGATTTTTGACTTTCTTGGCAGATTTTAATACTACAGATAAGGAGCAGCATCCAATGGTGTAAGTTTTATGAGAGTAAGTACTCAAGCTGAGAGAGGAGAACAGTGGCCAAGGAGATTATAACATAATCCTCATCTTGATCTCTTACTGATTTGTTAAAAATTATTTGGAAGCCTTTGTTAATTTTCGAAGATCAGTTGATGAGTGATTGTTTTCTTCCCTAGATTTTTTTTTTTTTAGTTTATCCTACAGACAGTTCATGGTAGAACGTGGCACTGAAACATGGACTCCAGTCATAAATGCTAGTGATGTGTAATGTATCCCTTCTGTCTAGCTTGTTAGGTCTGCAGTCAATGGTGCAGATTGCTTCACACCCGTAAGCAGGCTCCACCTTTCAAGCTGCTGTAGCTTATGATGCCACGAAGTGCGATTCATGTCTCATCACCAGGGCCAAATACTACTCAAAGTATGGTAGGTTTCAGCTCTGGGCTGTTGATTCACACCTTTTTTGATGCGGAGTCCCTAGAGGTAGTTTTAGCAAGGTGATCTGACAGTGCTGGGATTGTTCCTGCATGCAGAATTGTCACGGAGGTCCGTTCAGCTGCTGCTTCTAGATCCTTTGAAATCTCCTTTTGGTATCAGATCCTGCCTTTCTGGATTGTTCGATACAGCACAAAAGGGGCATGCAACGTTACTCGGGTATAGAAGTGTCTGTATGTGTTGCCCTAGGGAAGTACGCACCCACGGCACAGGCGTTTTCTTGTCCGGTGCGTGCGGCGCTTCTGGTTGTGGTGCGAATCCACCCTGCCTTTACGCTGCCCCTCGTTAAGCAGCTTCTCCTGTGCTGTCCGACGCTGAGAAGGACTCAGCTCCGCTGGGGTCCGATTTCATCGACGAACGGCTCTACGCATTCGCATTAGAAGTTTCTCCCGCGGCCCGCAGCCCGCCTCCTCCCCTCAGCGGTGCGAAAGCCGCTCCCCGCGGCGCGGCCGCTGCCCGGGGTGCAGTACAGGCCCCTCCACCCACACGGGAGCGAC
>NW_010423081.1:0-359 GCF_000710305.1 Buceros rhinoceros silvestris
CTTCTCTGGGTCTGGAAGTCGGCACAGTTGGTCTGCACGAGGGAGAGAAGAGAGCAGGGAGGCAGCAGGTCACAAAGACAGAGCCAGCGCCTTGGAAAGAAACCAGTGGTCCCCTGCCATGGCGCTGGCCTCGGTCCCTTCCTGGTGACCTGTCCCCTCCCACCATTTCCCTGGAGAGGTCCCACCAGGAATGGCCAGGAGCAGGGACAAGCCTCCAGCCCAACCCTGAGAGGCCTTCTGCCAGGGCTGGGGTGGAAGGTGCAAGTGCCAGCACCACAGAACCTACAAAAGCAGCTCCAGTACGGGCAGCCGAGAGGGGCTGCGTGGGAGCACAAGCCCGCTGGGGACAAGCCCCCACT
>NW_010423081.1:499-1316 GCF_000710305.1 Buceros rhinoceros silvestris
CCTCAGTGGCTTTGCCTGGCCAGGCTAGAGGGGCAGATCCCTCAAGAGAAAGAGCTGATGCTGGACAAATGATCTGCCTCCCAGTAAGAGCCCCAGGCAGGCTGGGGTCACCTGGATGAGGTAGTCTGTCTTCTGCCGGGCGTAATGCATGATCTTGGCGGTGAGGGTCTGACTCGAGCCCAGCGTGGTGGAGAAACAGAGGGGCTTCTCTGGCCTGCTCGTGGTGGCTGTCAGGCGCAGGTCGTAGCACAAGGAGCCCAAGTCACTGCTCTGGAGCACCAGCTGCCCGCTGCTCTCACCCACTTTCAGGGGCTGGTACTCCAGGACAAGGTTGGCCTAGAAGCAGCAAAGGGAGAAGCCAGCGGGTCAAGCAGAGCTGTGGACACGGGTCCCTGGTGTGCTCACACGGTGCTGGCAGGCAGCCCAGCACCCTCCCTGGCTCCAGCTCCCTCTCTCTGGGACAGAGCCTTGCTGCATCTGGGGGACAGCTCACATGGGGGACCCTCCCCAGCCGCTGAGAACCCTCCAGCACTACCTCCAGAAGCCTCCCCCCTAAAATCCCCCTGTACTCCCCAGGGCACATGTCATCTCCATCGACCCCGGCTACAAACACCCTGCTGGGGGGGTGCGGCGTGTCCTGCCATCGCCCTGAGCTGAAAACAGCCCCTGCCATAAGCAGCGTGTGGCACAAGGACCTGCCACGTGAGGCCTCGTGAGACCAGACCACAAGGGGTAACGTGGCAGACCCCACCAGCACAGGGCCGTTCCCACTGGGGATATTCCCACTCGCTGCTTCCCCTCCAGAGTGTCGGCAGGT
>NW_010423081.1:1451-11627 GCF_000710305.1 Buceros rhinoceros silvestris
GCTGCAGCCCTTGGGCAGGAGCCCCGCAGGGTTCATCACCCTTCACGGGCACCCTCTGTGCTGCAGGGAGAGCGGAGTGCCGGGGCTGAGCGCTGCTCCCACCTCTGACTGTGCAGGAACAGCGAGCTGAGGAGGAACGCTGATGTCCGGCACTTTGCAGCCTATGGCGAACGTCACCGGGACGGGCAGAGGGTTGTCCACCTTGACAGTGGAGGACACTCTCTGCCGCACAGCGCTGGTCAGCTCAACTGTGCCGATGGGCCCCGAAGCAGTGGCCTTGAAAGTCACCAGGTAGTACAAGTACTCCTTGGTCTCCTCGTTGAGGAAGGTCACCTGGGTCAGAGAAAAAGGGCAGTGCCGGTCATTCTGCGCATACCAAATATCCCAGTTGTGCCGAGCCAGCCCAAAGAGCCGCCCCAGCTCAGCGCCCGCCCTCCAAGAACGGCCGTGACCGCCACCAAGGGAGAGGGCAAGACCAGGGGAGCATATTTCCACTTGATCGTCTCCTGATGGCCTGGCACTTCCAGCTCACCCACGGCCTGACCCACCGGTGCTCCGCAGCCCCCAGTGGGACCATCACAGAGCCTGGCATGTGAGGGGCACGTGTGGAGAAGTGCCTGCGGGGAGGACACCTCCAGTCCCACCCGTGGAGGTGTGAAAACAGGAGTGCAGCTTCTCAGGGAGCCCACAGCTCCTTGAAGGGCCCCACGGGCTGCTGTCCACACTCACCATTGTGTTGAACACCCCTTCCTTGTAGGAGAAGAACGTGAGCTTGTAGTGCTTCGTGGCGGAGCCTGGAACGTCGAGGTACTGCAGCCCCTGCAGCACAGAACTGCTTTCCAGGTTTTCTGGTTTCAGGATGTCCATCACCACAAGGAACCTGCGGGGCAGAAGGATGGGGAGAAGGTCGATGTGAAGGACTCCCATAGGATATCCATCATGTGGGGGTACAACACAGCCCCCCCTCATCCTCAGGCAGAGGGAGCCAGCTTTCATCCCTTTCATCCACCCTGGAGGAAAGTCCTCAGGAGGGGTCTCCAGGGGCAGCACGTGGGTAGCGTGACCCCTTTAGCCAGGAGCAGCCGTGGGGAGGGAAAAGCTTGCAGGAAGGAGCTTCCAGGCAGTGGGGAGCCCTTCCTTGATCCTGAGGGGATTCCTGAGGTGAGGGGATGAGACTTCCTGGGCCAGACTCACCTCTGAGGTCTGCTGAGCCAGTTGGAGACAGGGATGAGCTGGGTGTAGGAAGTTCTACACGGCACCTGCTGGAAAATGGTCCCTGAACACCTTGGGGCCTCAGCAGTCCCTTGCAGGAGGTAGTACAGGCCGGTCCCATCTGGCAGCGGGAAGAAGATGGAGCCCTAGAAGACAAGAAATAGGACAAGTGAGCTTTCCTGCTCTCTGTCCAGGCTGGTTACCCGCCTGTCAAGCACCACCAGACAGCCCGCGTCTCAGGCTGTCACCTGAGCAGCTCTGAGCCGGTCCCGCTGGCAGAGCTGTGACTGCAGCCCTGTCCCCTGCGCAGGTACCAAGCCCTGGCCCTGCAGCAGAGCTGCTCTGCCCATCCCAGCACCCTTTTACTTGCCTTATTAGCCTGGGGACATCAGCTGCCAGGCCTGGGCTCGGCGGGACAGCCGTGGTAAGGGGGTGACACCGTCCCAGCAGTGCTGGGACTTGCCCCAACATCAGCAGCAGGAGAGCAGCCTGAACCTAACACGGCAGGGTCTCAGCAGCCAGGGCTGGGCTGACACCCAGTACTCCCTTTGGGTGCCAATGGGGCACAGTCACCTGCCCTGTGGCACCTCCTCTGCCTCCAGAGCGGCTGAAAACTGCCGGGCTCTTCATGCAGAGCCCAACGTTCAAGAGACACTGAGCATCTGTAACCCTACAGGGCACGGAACTGCTGAGCAGCCTGGACAGTGAGCCCAGAAGTCTCTGGCCTCCACTCTGCCATGGTGTAAGGTCAGCTGGAGAGGGACGACGACCCCAGCGGCTCCAGCACCCCAGAGCCCGTCTGATTAGACTCCCTCAAGAGCTTGTCCCTGGTCTGTCTCGCGCATTCCCTGGTCAGTCCAGCCTTCCCACCTGCCCTTTCCCTGTGCCTGGCCTCTAGACACCAGGAAATCCAACATCGATCACGGGAGGGTTTCAGCTTGGATGGGACCTCTGAAGGTCACCTTGGCCAAGCTCCTACCCACAGCGGGGTGAGCTATGAGGGTCATGCCGAGAAGGTCAGCACGCTGGCACAGCTCGCGTACCTGATGCTTCTTATCCTTGGAGCTCATGGTCAGGGGTTTGTAAATGATCTTGTAGGGCTTCTTCTGTTCATTGGCCTCTAGATGGAAAAACTCAGGCCCCTTCCAGTGTTTCCCCTTAATGATGGGTCGCACAGTCCAGGCCTTGCTGCTTGGGTTGGACAGGAGGATGGTCTGGCTCTGCTCCTCGCGGACGTCACACGCAAAAGTCAGTGTCTGCAAGAGAGGAGCACAGAGGCTGCTTGGTGGTGCCCAGGAACCCCTTCCACCCTCTCTTGGATGAACTCTACACCAGGACCTGGAGCATAGGAAGCAGCTTTTCCTTGTCATATGCAAAACTTCCATGTGGGCCACGGCTTCTGGAGTAAATCACGTTGTTCTTAAGGAAGGGAGAGGGACAAGTTTGGCACACTGGGTGAAGCGGTCTGCTGCCTCCCAAGGAGGGGAGAAAGAAAATGGGGAGTCCTGGCAGGAAACTCCCCCATGCAAGGAGAAGAGCCGCAGCCACATGGCCCCTTCGTGGATGGGCACAAGAGCAGCTCCAGGCTTGCTTTTGGGAGCAAGAGCCACCAGCTCCCAGCTGCCCCCTCCTGCGATGCCCGTGAGGGGCAGGAGTCCTCCACGCTGACCTCTGTGCCCCAGGAGCTGGCTGCAGGTGCCTCAGCCACCCTCCCCTCCCCTGCCCTGAGAGGGAGGAAAATTGTGGCTGCGGGTGCAATACTGGGGTGGCTTTGTGGGGGGAGTCTCAGAAGAGCGTGTCTATGCGTAAATGTCCTCTGGTCCCCATCCTGGGAGAGACGGGATGTAAACGGTGGAGGAAGGGGGACCCATCGTGTCTCTGATCCGGGTACCTCTTTGGTGACAGGAGTCTCCATGCAGCACCCTGTCAGCGTGAGCTGGAGCGGCTGGCCGTCCTGGATGAAGCACCGCAGGCCCTCGTACTGGATAGCGCGGCTCAGCTTAGAGGGGCGGAAGGTCACAATGAAGGGGACATCCATCCCTGGGGAGATGTAACCCTTTGTGGGGCTGATGGAGAAATCCGGCTTGAAGCTCTCGATGTCCCACTTGAACCTTGCCAAGGAAAACACAAGGACAGGAAGGCAGGGTTAGCAACTGGGAGGCTGCCACGGCAACGTGCTGTTCCTCAGCCTCTTGGGGGCTTTTCCACCAGAGCTCAGGCACGGTGCTGCATCACCCGGCAATGAGGCCTCAGGCTGGGCAGCACCCGGCTGCACCCATCTGTAAATACCCCTGTGGCTGCACCCCTTGCTGACTTGCGGGCTCTGACTGCACAGCCATGGCTGCGCCGCTCTCCGCAGGGATGGGAAAGCAGAGGGGAACTATCTGGGCAAGCTACTGCTCCACGCGACCCTCATGCAAGCTCCCAGCCCTTCGAGAGGAGAGTGTTCTGCATTACTTGACTCCCACGTCGCCCGTGTTCTGCATGACAATCTGCTGCGATGTGTAGCTCTGCTGCACCACCGCTCCAAAGCTGAGGTGATCCCGGTCCAAGCTCACACGGATGCCCTGGCAGGAGCCCCGCACCATGAAGAGCGAGCTCACGAGGCCGCTGCACTCCAGCACCACTTCTTCGGAGAACGGCTCGATGCGGCATTTTGGAGAGAAGGTCACCTCCACTTTACAGGCGTCTCCTTTGGCCTTCAGCCTGAGCTCGCTGGTGGGGTTCAAGCACAGAACCTGCCCAAAGACACGAGTGGAGACTATTTCATCTGGCAACTGAGCTGTGAATCCTCCAGAGAGTCTTCCAGTTCCTGTTCCGTCCCCATCAACACTGCCCCCGTCCCGCTCACTCCCTGGTACACAGCCCTAGGCACCAAAGGTGTCTTCCCATGACGCGTCCACCTGGCCACGGAGAGCTGGACTATGTCTTCCAACTGTAATTAGCTACTAGCTTCCACCCAGAGCAGCTCACACCTACCTGCAGGCACCCCAAAGTGCTCCCCAGGGAGGGAAGGAGCCTTACCCCAGCTTCTTGCAGCTCTGGCGTGGTAGGCAGGAGACGGAGCTTAAAAGTGAGAGGAGCAGTGCTGTTGTTTGCTATGGTGACCATCTTCTTCACCGTCTGACCGATGGAGAGTGCTCCCAGCTTCACCACCTTGCCTTGGGGTTCCACAACATCAACCTGAGGCGGGAGGGATTAAATACAAAGTGAAAGGGAAGAAGGAGCAAACGTGGTAGGGTGGGGGAGAGATGAGGGAAATGAGAGAGAAAGCCACGCTGGCTGCCTGCCACCTGGGGGTTAGGATTTGGATTTCATCTCACCTTCATTTCCGTACCCCTTCCTCGAACTTCAACACTCCGCTGGTAAAGACTGTTGATTTCAAAAGGGATGAGCTCATGGTAAGATGTGACCTCTCTGGGATAGAAAGTGATGGGCACCTCCACTGTCTCTCCTGGGCGTAGAACATGCCCTGGGAAGTCCACCACCAGGTGTGCGGTGCTGGTGAACAAGCAGTTCAAGCTGCCAGAAAGCACAACGAGAAGCACAAGTGTCACAGTCCGCAGCGTTTCACCCACAGGGGTCAGGAGGACACGGAGCAGGCACGTGCTAAGGAAGGTGTGGAGAAGGCCAACCTCACGTCCTTGTCTGCCTTGTTTGTGATGACGAGGGTCTGGCGGGCAGGTGGCATCCCGGCGTAGTGGATGAAGCAGGCTCCGAAGTCGAGTCTGGTGGCGGAGAAGTGGACAGAGGGCACTACCACGGTGGCCAGGAACACACAGGTAAACGTGGGCCCCTTGCTGATCTGGTGAGGCAATGAGACAGCATGAGCCAGCTGAAGAGACGGGAACGACAACCCCGGACACCAGATGATGAGGAAGAGGATGGGGGACAGAGGGCCGTGGCCACAAGAAGGAAAAGCAGCTGCCGAAGGACCCCGGAATGGAGACTGGCTTGGGCTGCGAGGGAGAGGGCTTCCGGAGAGCCCCGGCCCTGCTTTGTGTGCCACCTGCTGGTGGCACCTTTCTGAGCTGTGCCACCTGGCCCAGCAGGGGCCTGGCAGGGAGAAAGAGCTCCATCTCCATCCACAGGTAGGGCCTCCCCAAATTAGGGGCAGGAAGGCCCTGGGGGACATACCTGGCCACAAAAGCACTTCCCAAGTGCTCCTGCATAAGCCCTTAGTAAAATGTTCAATCCAGAAGCTGTCAGGCTCTTTATTTTGTCAGCAGGAGCCTCCTGAGCTCATTCAGGCCCTTCAGTGGTGGAGCTCAGCCCTGGCTCTAGGCTCCTGCCGCCACGGGGCTGAATTAGGGGCAGGAAGGCCCTGGGGGACATACCTGGCCACAAAAGCACTTCCCAAGTGCTCCTGCATAAGCCCTTAGTAAAATGTTCAATCCAGAAGCTGTCAGGCTCTTTATTTTGTCAGCAGGAGCCTCCTGAGCTCATTCAGGCCCTTCAGTGGTGGAGCTCAGCCCTGGCTCTAGGCTCCTGCCGCCACGGGGCTGGACCTCCTGCCGCCACGTGGCTGCGCAGGGAAGGCGAAGGGCCCTTCAGTCACTGGTATCAATCGCTGGTGCCTCACCTGCAGCGTCAGCTCTGTGTCCTTGAGAGAGCACATCTTCTGCGGGTGGAAAGCCAGCTGGGTCTCTGCTTTCGCCTCGGCCTCCACAGTGCCCGTCCGAGGGGTGACGGTCAGGACCTGCTTACGGGCTGTGGGGCCGCTCAGCTCCCACGAGAAGGTGAAGCTGAACCTGCCGTTATTGTGGATGCTGAAGATGCGCTTGATGTTCTCGTTCAGCTGTACCTGCGGGGAGAGGGTGGTGAGGTCGAGGGGTTGGAGCACGCACAAAGCAGCAGCCGGCCTAGCAAGTGCTTCTTCCTGATGTGCTCCCGCATCTTCCACATTCCCGTGTGAAAGATCAATCTTCCTCCCTCTGGAGACCCATCAACGAAGCAAAACATTCCCTCTTGTTCAAACGTATCAGGTCAAGGCCCAATCTTGCAGGGCGTCGTGGGACAGATGGTTCAGGGAGCTGCTCACCTCCTTGAAATCGATGACGTTGATCTCCTGTGCACTGAGCTCAGTGACACGGCCACGGCTGTCCTCACACCTGACGGACACGTTCATGCTATAGCCGGTGGCCTTGATATTCAACGAGAGGGGCTGGGTCTTCCTCTTGACATCACACTTGAGGTTGAAGGCTACCTCTCCTTCTAGTGTTGGTGTGAAGGAGACTGTAATGGGAAGCCTGGGGAGAGAAGACCCTTTTTGCTGCCTTCGCTGTCTCTCAGCTTTCTTGGCCCCCCACCTCCTCTCTGTGGGAGAGCAGCTGTGCCATGGCTGGGGTGAGACCCCAGGCCTGAGAGAAGCCAGGAGCAGCAATCTGCCCTTCCAGGGCCTTCCCCTACAGAGCGAGCCCTGCTGAGAACTGCTCAGGGCAGGACGATCCCACGCAATGAAATCGCAGAGGGTACAAGGAGGCAGCACACCCGGAGCTCACGCTGACCTCACTGCCCCGTCTCTCGGGTTAAGAGCCCGCTTCGGTCCCAAACACAGCAGAGGGCACTCCTAGAGACCCCCAATCTTTATGACAGGGGTGACACCCTCTCTGCAAAGGGCAATCATCCAGTTCCCGTGACAGCAGCACAACCGGGGTGCCACCAAACTGCCTCTTTGTCATTTTTGTGGGTTACTTCTGGGTACGTGGTCAAACACAACCCGACTACGGAGACTGGGGGAATCCCCGCTTCTCAGGTGAGCCCCAGCAGCTGATGCAGGGTGCCCTCTTATCTTGCACCCAGCAGCAAGCCAAAATTCAGCATCTTTTAAGCCACAGCAAAGCTGCCCGGAGCTAACGTGTTCTCCTTACACCCAGCCATGCTATGAGCGGGCACAGGGACACCCTTAGTGGATCAGCAGGTGAGCTGGTGACCTGTGAAACTGCCTGAACTCGTGATGATCCTGCAAACCACAGCGAGCTGTGCCAGACCCCTGCTGTCCCCAGGCCGGGCTGCAGGGCTGCTCGTGGTGGCTTGCACAGACCATGCGTGCTGGGCTCTGCCGCGAAAGGAGCCCGGAGAAGAGAGAAGACCTTGCACGCTTAGGGCTGCTGCCTCAGGGGATCACAGGGTTAACCACCCCCCCAAAAAAAAGCTTCTGTCATCAAAACTAGAAGATCCAAAGCCTGAATTTCTCCAGGAAGGTGGACCCAGAAGAGCAGGGTAACCCCGACACAGCCACTTTACAGAGAAACCTGCAGCTGCCTGGTGTCCCTGCCGGGAAGGAGCACAAGCAGCCGTCCGCTTTTGCGGAGGGGAGAAAGCCTCCAAAGCAAAAGGGCAGTGCAACGTTCGGCACGAGGGGAGGAAACCTGGCCTGTGAGCCCCGTTACCTCGAAAGGGCAGCGATGCAGCCTTCGCGGGGCTCTATTTTCACAGAGGTCTTGCATCCCTCTGAGAAGAGAGAGCTCTCTCGGAAAGCAAAGCTGAAGGCTTCTTTCTCCCTGTTGATCATGTAGACAGTCTGGTGTACCTCGTGTCCTGGGGAGAGGACAAAGCAGTTGTTGAAAACCTTTTGTTCCCTGGCCTCCAGGCCACTGCTGCCCACCGGCTGAGCCAGCAGGCAACGGCGGCGAGGAGCACTGCCTGCAGTGAGCGCCCTCATTGTCAACACGGAAATATGCTCCTCACCCCCTGGACTCCCCTGCACCGCCCCCAGATCCCTTCTTGGAAACAGCCCCAGCGACATGCCGTGGCCCTGACACACAGCCTCCTCCCTTCCCCTTCCTCTCTCTCATACACGTGGGGGGCAGGAGCTGGATGATCTGCTCATAAGCGCCCGATTCCATTTCCAGCTTTGTTGCTGGAGCTGCTGGAACAAGAGGAGTGCTGGGCCCCTGCAGAGGTCCACACCTGAGTGTGTGAGGGGTAACCATGGTGCTCACCGATTAACAGCAGCTGGAAGTTCAGGTGGGATCTGTTCAGAGTCACTAGTGGGTCGGTGGCTTTGCCCACCAACAGGAACAGCACTGAAATGCTCTGCTCAGGGGCTCTAAAGACCCAGAATGATTCTGTGATGTCCAGGTGCCGGGGGATGAATTCAAACTTCATCTGGGGGAGAAAGAGGCAAATGAAGGAGAGTTGCTGCCCTTGGCAGGGGAAGGGGATGGGGGTGCAGACCACACCACAAGAAACCCCGGGAACCTCCACCTTACGCTGCTGTGAGCTCAGAGATAGGCTGCTGTGCTGCTCACAGCCCCGGAGCACGGCAGAGGTAAGGGACACAACGGGCTCATGTCCCAGTTCACTGACACTGCAGTCAGGGGTTTCTTCATGCTCTTGGCAAGCTCACAGTGAGGGACACCCAGTTGGTGTTAAACTGGCACAGGCGTGTACTGGATCTACCTCCTGAATTTTCTGCACCCACCTCTGCTTTCTTCCCGGGCTGGATCTGCCCTCTCTCGGTGCAGCAGAAGAAAGCCGCCCCTTCTGGTGGACCTTCAGGGTCTTGGCAAGTCCACTGGAAGGAATACGCGGAACTGGTTGGGTTCATAACTGTGAAGGTCCTGGGAACACAAGGCAAAAGGGCTGCTCAGGTGGTGTTGGGATGTTAGTGACTGTCCTGCAGCAGCCAGCAGGCACCACTGATCCTGGACACCATCTGGAAGCGGTTAGTTGGTAGAGGGGAACAGCGCTCGGAGCACAAACATTCCACCTGTGATGCAGGGGCCCTGTTGTCTATCGATTAATGGCTATCAACGAAGAAATTAGCAAGGACATAACCAAACTGTTGCACGTTAAAATGGTAAGATTAAGTGAAAATGGTGAAACCCAGCCCAGTACGACTGCTTTGGAAGATGGTGTTCCTCTGCTGTGGCTGCAGCCTTCACCAACCATGTCCGACTGGTATCTCAAAGGAGCAAGAACGTCCCTAGGATGCTCTTCAAAGGTATAAAGGTTGTATTGGCCAAAAAGCACAGGCCGGGGATACGTGATCCTTCCAGACTAAGCCACGCCTTACTGAAGAAAGGGACAGAGAAAACCAAACGCTGGCCAGTTGGTCTGCAGTGACCAGCTTGTCCTAGCCCCAAACCAGCCTGGTGGCCAAGTGTCAGCAGACCACAGACAAGGTACAGATGTGCCTTAGGGCTTGGAAGAGTAGCTGGGGAGGTGTCTGGTTAAAGGTGGTGACCAGGAGACCAGCAGCAGGAGAAGCCCTGCCCACACCTACCTGCTGGTCCTGCCACGCACTCCAATTGCCGCAAATTCAATCACTCTTGTGTCAAGATCTAACGTTGACTCCTCTGGTCCCTGCAACTTGGGGCTGCAGCTTCTTGCAGCGATGTAGTCAGAGTCTTCCAGCTCAAAGTGGCACTTGGACATCAGGCTTCTCCCCTTCACAACCACCTCTGGGCTCTTCTGATCTGGCTTCAGGTTAGGAATGCTAGGGAGAAAGGGACGGGCGTTAGCCAGACTAACACTTCCAGCCAGCCCGCGGCTTGTCTGTCTCCCTGTGCGGCACAGCGCTGCGTCCTCCTCCAAGTGCAAGCATCGAGCAGCAAATCAAACAGAACTGCACTCCCCACCGAGGAGGCGGCAGAGGTGAAGCAGCAGAAACAGGAACCATTCTGTGTCTAGAGACCAACCAGAGCACACAGGTTTTTATGCAGATTCGGAGACCGCGCTTGGCGGATAAAGAAGCATCGCGAGGGCCCAGCTGGCCCTTCGGCACCTTCCTGCATCTCTCATTCCAGATTTCACAGCCTCCCAGAGTTAGTACTTCATACGACGTCTTTTCTAGTGTCTACCAAGGCTGATGATCATCTGTCTTTGCTCCGGGAGGTTGTTTCTGCTGCCCCTCTGGGGCTGGCTGTCCCCAGGTCTGCGCTCCCACCCACCTCAATCAGAGCTGTAACCACAACTGCCCGTCAGCGGCAGGAGTTGAAAAATACCCGGATGTTTCCT
>NW_010423081.1:11737-12060 GCF_000710305.1 Buceros rhinoceros silvestris
AATACCCGGATGTTTCCTACCTGCAGAGCATCCGTCTCTCAAAGTTCCCCACGTACACCGGGGAGAACTTCATCTGGAAGAGCTGCGTCTGTCCTGCAGGGATGGTGCCGCTGCGAGGCTCGACAGAGAACACTGGGTCAGCACTGACGGCGTTCAGAGACAAGCTCAGCGAGGAAGAGACCTGCTCTGGGGTGCGGCGGAGCTGACTCGAACCACGGCTAGACTGGAGCTTCACAGAGGCACCAGAAGTGGAGGAGAGGAAATCCCCTGCAGTAAGGAAGAGGGTAAAATCGTTTAGGTTGGAAAAGACCTTTAGGATCATC
>NW_010423082.1:0-234 GCF_000710305.1 Buceros rhinoceros silvestris
CAACTGCTGCAAGCCAAAGGCGAAGGGATGAGCCATCGGCCCGCGCCATGGGACAGCCCCGCGCTCCCTCCCGCCTGCCTCTGCAGCCGCAGAGGGAAGGAGCGGAACGCGTGTGCGAGGGGAGCCCGCAGAGGCCTCGCCACACTGCGGGACAGCGATGCCCCCCTCCACCCGCCCGCCCGCCACAGCTTTGCTTTGGCAGGTCCCTGGGAGAGGGATGGGAAAAGAGCAGCC
>NW_010423082.1:392-2374 GCF_000710305.1 Buceros rhinoceros silvestris
TCTGCTGCTACAAGTGCCGCAGCCGGGAGCGGGGGTGCTGAGCTCTACCCCTGCGGAGGGGCAAGGAGGGGGGAAATGCCGAACAACAAAGCCAGGAAGCACAGCCAAAACAAAGGCAGATGGCCCACAGGGTTGGGAATTATTTTTGAGAGAAGGACTTGGGGGGGATTTCAAAAAGAAAAAGAAAAGAAGCCTCCTTCATCCTTCTTTTCCTTTCCTTGAAGGCTCTGGAGAGTTAGAGGGAAGGCGACATCATGAGGAACAAAGGACGGCAACCTCAGAGGGTGACAGAAGGAGGATTGTTTAGCAAGGCGGTGTAAAAGGCTCTCTCCCAGGCCCGGTTTTAAATCCCAATAGCTTACAGCCCGCTGGATTCTTAAGCCATTTTCCCGATCTCTCAGCTGTGCTTCGCTGAGACATTTCAAAGCAAAAAAGCAGAGAGGAAAGATAAATATGTATTTAAGAAATCACCAAACCTGTGTTTGGAATCAGCACAACAGGGGGGTGTGCTCACAGGCTCCTCCACCTTCTGCCTTCCAGTCCAGGTGCCATAAATGTCCTTTCTCCTGAGGAAAGAACACAGATCTTTAAAGGGAAACGACATTTACTCTGTGAGAACAGCCTTGCGGTTTGGTGACCGCCACTCCCTGGCACCCTGGATACAGGATGGTGTGTGTTCTCAGTGAATTCATCACAAAACCCTTCTCCAGCGGTGGGTACCCGTGGGTGGGTGTGCACCTGCACGGGCCAAGGTCTCTCTACTGGCCATGGAGAGGTGTTTGGGCGGGTCTCGGCATAGAACAGGAGTCAGATTCACCTCAAAACTGCTGGAAACCATCAGAAAGAGCAGCGGGAAGGGAACTGGACGAACGGACAGTAAGGGGTTAAAAAAGGCTTTGGGGGTCCAAGTCTTATTTGCTATGAATTTACATGGACTCTGTGAGGTAATATTTAAGCAATCTGCTCCCGCGCCAAGTTACAGCAGCTCCTTCCAAATACCCCAGGCGCTCGCGTACAGAACCCAGAATGAAAACGAGATAAGAGACCGGCATCAAAAACAAGCCGACCGTGCCCTTGAGCCACGTGCCCATCCGCCACGCCGGCCTGAGCCAGCGTCACGAGTTCAGCAACGGGCTGGGAGAGCGCCGGCGAGCCGCACCGACAGACCCGGACAGATTGTACCCGCTCCGCTTTCTCTTTCACTGAATCAGGACCGAGGAGGGAGAAGAGACAGAGCGCCTGGCCCGATGTTCTGTCAAAACTGAAATGAGGTCACCGGTCTCCCGCCAGCGCGGATGAACATCAATCACCAAAGCCTCACAAAGGCAGAAAACGCAGCCCCTCGGTGTTACTGGGAAGCGGGAATTAGAAGTTTATCGAGATGGGAAGCGCAGATCCTCAAGGGAGAGTGGATTCCATCAGCAGTCAGCAAATCCTTCTGCAGGCACCTCCGCGTGGCTTGCCAGGCTGGGAGGAAATCAAAAGCGCTCCTACCTGAGGGGAGCCACGCAGCCAGCGTTCCCCGCAGGTGCCTCAGGAAAAGCCCTCGGTGGGATGAAGCGACAATCCTTTCTTGCCTCCTCCTGCTCCTGAAGCGACAGGGAAAAAAGACAGGGGTGGGGGGTGGAAAAAGCGCGTGATGTTTGTATCCCTGCTTGGTTCTGCCTGGCAAAATGGCGGGTGTGTGCTGGAGGCACGGTCTCTGTCGGCTCGTCACAAGAGCTCCGCAGTGGGGTACGTTAGCTGGCCGTCTCGGCTTAGGACAGGCTTAAGGCAGGAGTACCAGAGTGACATGGTGCTACGGAGCCGCATCTCCAGGGACCCAGGGCTGGAAGAGCAGCTGCTGGAGGTCAGCAGAGGCGAAGCTCAACTGCGTTTCACTTCTGGTAATCCCGTTTTAGACCCTGGAACCCGGCCATGGGCAATGAAAACACGGCTGAAGCAGTTCGTGTTTCCAAGCCTGCCTGGCTGCCGGAGCGACG
>NW_010423082.1:2475-3232 GCF_000710305.1 Buceros rhinoceros silvestris
GTGGGCAAAAAAAACACGGCTGATGCAGTTCGTTTTCCCAAGCCTTCCTGGCTGCCGGAGCGACGCTCTGGAGCGCTGCCCCGCGAGTCCTGCTTCTGGCAAACCCACCAGCTGAAGGGACACGGGGTAACGAGGTTCTGCCCCAGCCCCTTGCTGGAGGTGCTGGAAGCGCTCGCATTGCCACCGCTAGCACTTCCCCGAATGTCCAAGCGCGCTCGCAGCTGCACAGAGGCTCCGGGGAGAGAGGGGGGACCCGTCCGACCGCTGTCTGTAATGAACACGGCACCGGGAACTCAACGTGGTGTGTAACGAGCCCCCCGCCCCCCCTTGCAGCTCCTGAAGGGCTGTCCAAGCTGTGGCACAGCGCAACTCAAGACACGAGCCCCTCCGCATTTAATAGTACACGTTAGAGCTCTTGTCCTGCAGAGGAACTGCGGGGAGCCCTCTCCTTTGGTTAAATCTTCCGTGGCGAGAATTGAAGGTTCACTGAAAACCTAAACCTCACAGATTCGACCCCAGGATCTGGCAAAAAGTTCCGATTTCCGCAGCGAAGTGGGTGTGTCCAGCGAGATACAACCACTTAGCTGTGGAGCGAGTGTCCGTGGCAAAGCCGTCAGAAGCAGCGGGCTGAGATGCACACGAGACAGAAGGGAGGCAAAGCGAGAGGAGGGACATCAACCGAGGAGCTGACCCGTGAGAAAACAAGCCCCGGTGTGGTCCCTCAAGTTAACACGGCGGGGGGCAGGGGGGAGGCCAC
>NW_010423082.1:3360-5872 GCF_000710305.1 Buceros rhinoceros silvestris
GGAGCCCCTGCGACAGACAGTAGTGGTGGCACTGGGGGGGACACAGCGCTGCGTGGAGGGAGCCCCGCGCCAGTTACAGCGGACAGGGCAGAAGTCCCCAGCTTACAACGCAGCAGCTTGAAGGTGACAGATTTCCTTGTTGAAGGTGATAAAACTCCCCGTGGCGCGCTGCAAAACAAGGGCTGGAGCTCAGCCCGCAGACAGGGAGGCAGCGCACCCAGACAGCGTGGTGGGAGGTTTCTCCTCCTCTCCTTGCCCTGGAGATCGGCAGCGAGGAGCTGGAGTGCCTGAGGTGGGGGACAAGTCTCCTCTTGCCTGACACGCGGCAGGCATTGCTGCTGCTGGGGAACCCAATCTCAGGGTGTCCCCCAGTGCGGGGGAAGCGCAGTGGTGCCACCACAGAGCAAGCATGTTGGCCACGGCACCTTCTGCTGCCTCTGGTCTCCCCCAGCCCGCTAAGAAGATCTCCGAGGAGGGTCACTCCAGCAGGGGCCCGTCATGAACAAGGCGTCCCAAAAGCTCCAGTTGTTTTCCAAAATAACCCACGATGCTGTTACACGAGCAAAACACCCACCCAGCCAAAGGCTGCCCGCCTCGCCGCCAGCGCTGCGTGGGAGGGTGCGGGAAGGCCGGGTGTCGTCTCTTTGGGACCAGCGGAGGTTCAGCGTGGTCCGGCCGCTGCCCCCCGGGAGGCTGTTTGAAATGCGGGAAAGACTCGGCAGCAGCGAGGGGAAAGCAACAGGACAAGCAAAGTCCAAGACTAAACCAGCAATTAGAGCAGCCCCGGAATACATTTAAGACAAATCAATCCACGCCAGAATTTCAGTCACGGTGTGCCCGTGCCCACCCTTCTCCCTCCCTCCCTCCCTCCCTGCTCTCCCGCAGCCCAGGGCTGAGATCCAGCCCTGCTGTCTGCTTCATCAGAATATGCAAGGAGCGTAGTGACAAGACGTCTCCGAAGAAGCTTTATCAGTTCTGCAAAGTCCCGGCTCATCCTCCTCTTGCGGATCTATTTCCATATTGATGTGTTTATTCGACTCTCTCCACCAGGCATCCCCCGGGGATTAAACTATTCTCTTTACAAAGACATCGGGGTTGCAGCTCCTAACAATTAAGTCAGCCGAGATAGAAGGTTGTGTGTGCAAAGATTGATGTGTGAACAGACAAACGGGCCTCGTCAGCGATTCGGGAGCAGCCGGGGGGGACAACTGGTTAAACCCCGTCTATACAAACCAGTCGATAGCTGCTGCAACCGGGAAAAATGAATTGGGGTGGTGGGAGGCGTGAGTATGCAGAAGGGGAAGATAATGAGCCAGCAGAAGGAGTGATGGATAAAACCTGGAGGAGAAACATTGCCGACAGGGCTCACCTTCCAAGGTTGGTGCTGCAGAGCAGTTTGTGCTTCGCGGGACCTTGCGGGCTCTTGGGAGCTGCCCCTGCTCCATCTCGCCCGTCAGAGCCACCTCTTCGAAAACAGCAAAGCGGTTCCTGGCCGAGGGGTACGCCTGGAGGAAGAGGAGGATGGGAGGGGAAGAGAGGAGAACCTTGGCAGATGAAAGTCAGCGAGAGGTCACTGAGGAGAGGCAAACTGCAGCCCTGCCGCTGACGTGCTGCCCCGGGAAAGGGGCTCAGGCCCCTTCCAGAGAGAGCTTTTCCCTGGGCAGATCCCAGTGGGCACCTCGTCCTTCTCTCCCTTAGCGCCCATCACCGCTCTCTTCTCCGTACCCTCTCCCTCCTCATTCACACTCGGTGGTCGAAACATCGAGGTGACTTCTGGCTGGGGCTGCGGGGACACGTCATCACGGGGGGATGACACACGGGGTTCTGCTTAAAGCTCCACAATTACTGCCCTGATGCAGTGCTGGTTCCTCTGCCTCCCCCCGGATGAAATGTGTCCCTCAGAGCATTTCAACCTTCCCTCAACACGAGAGCTGGAAAGTCACCTGCCTGTTCAGACCAGGATAAATCCGGCACGCTGCTGCCTCTTCCTGACAGCAACGTCGCCCAGCGCCAGCGTTCTTCTTAGCATCGCTGGCATTTCGGAATTCTATTTAGAGCCCGGGATGGGAATTTAATTTTGCCATTTTCTACAGAACGCTGGTGTATAAATATTCCGCAGCACCTGCCTGTGGGTCTGTGGGCACCCAGCAAAGCCTGTGCCGCTGCCTGGAGCGAGCCGGGCACAGGCAGCCTGAGGAAGGAGCACGGAACCATCGTCCGACCATCTGAAAAGTCAGCGCTTGTCTCCTCATCAATTCACACCCTGTCATTTGCATAGCGCTGTCACCGGGCTAATTAATCACAGGTACAAGCTCAAGCATTAATTGCAACCATGAATCATTTTCTTGCCTGTGCCCGGCCATTTCTAGCCTCTCGGGATGCGGCTGCTCCCGTTCCTTTGGTAACTGTGGGAAATACAGAGCAGGAACGCGCGCTGCGTCCTGTAGGCATTAAGAAAGACGCGGTGGCTGGCCCGCAGCGGTAACAGCCGGGTGCCTGTTCCGGGCAGCGA
>NW_010423082.1:6099-6485 GCF_000710305.1 Buceros rhinoceros silvestris
AGAAAACGCGCAGGTTTTAGGAACCCAGGGTCCGCAGCTCTCCTGGTCAATGAGCTTCGGCAGGGCTTGGCCGCCCCCGGCTTGTCAGGGCTCCCGAGGCTCATGGCAGCCCCAGTTCCCGCTGCTCAGCCCGTCTCTTTCCCCTGACAGTTACACACGACAGGATGACTCTGGAGTGCAGCCGGTTGGGGGGAAAACACCCCGTAACCTCTGTACCCCCAGGCCGAGGCTCAGCTCGAGCGAGATCGCCCAGGTAAAAAGGGATGCTGTGAACCTTCAACAGCGAGGCGCGTGCAGCTGGAGCTGTCAGGCGGGCATTCTTGGGTCTGACACCAGTGAAGGGGCTCGTAGGAAAGACAGTCACTCCCTCAGACGACGGTCCTGTC